>NW_026519191.1:0-82000 GCF_947347685.1 Pleuronectes platessa
GATGTGCGCAGCAAGAGATGTGCAGAGCAGGAGATGTGCGCAGCAGGAGATGTGCAGAGCAGGAGATGTGCGTTGCAGGATTAGTGCGCACAGTTTTTTCATTAATTTGAGTTAATTATTATTTTTTTTGTAAGTAAATGTTTCATTTATGTGCACCGCAGGGTGTGCGCCGCAAGAGATGTGCACCGCCGGAAATGTGCACAGCAGGAGATGTGCACCGCAGGAGATGTGTACGCAGGAGATGTGCACGCAGGAGATGTGCGCCGCAGGAGATGTGCGCCGCAGGAGATGTACATAGCAGGAGATGTGCACCGCAGGAGATGTGCACCGCCGGAAATGTGCGCAGCAGGAGATGTGCACGCAGGAGATGTGCACGCAGGAGATGTGCGCCACAGGAGATGTGCGCCGCAGGAGATGTACATAGCAGGAGATGTGCACGCAGGAGATGTGCGCCGCAGGAGATGTACAAAGCAGGAGATGTGCGCCGCAGGCGATATGCGCCACCGGAGATGTGCACCGCAGGAGATGTGCGCCGCAGGAGATCTGCACGCAGGAGATGTGCAACGCAGGAGATGTGCACAGCAGGAGATGTGCGCAGCAGGATGTGTGCTTACAGTTTTTTTATTAATTTGATGTAATTATTATTTTTTTTGTAAGTAAATGTTTCATTTATGTGCACCGCAGGGTGTGCGCCGCAAGAGATGTGCACCGCCGGAAATGTGCGCAGCAGGAGATGTGCACCGCAGGAGATGTGTACGCAGGAGATATGCGCCGCAGGAGATGAGTGCCGCAGGAGATGTGCGCCGCAGGATGTGTGCGCACAGTTTTTTTAGGAATTTGAGTTAATTATTATTATTTTTTGTAAATAAATGTTTCATTTATGTGCACTGCAGGGTGTGCGACGAGGGAGGGTCACTGCAGGAGATTTGCGCAGCAGGAGATGTGCGCCACTGGAGATGTGCACCGCAGGAGATGTGCACGCAGGAGATGTGCACGCAGGAGATGTGCGCCGCAGGAGATGTGCGCCGCAGGAGATGTACATAGCAGGAGATGTGCACGCAGGAGATGTGCGCCGCAGGAGATGTGCGCCGCAGGAGATGTACATAGCAGGAGATGTGCACCGCAGGAGATGTGCACGCAGGAGATGTGCACGCAGGAGATGTGCGCCGCAGGAGATGTGCGCCGCAGGAGATGTACATAGCAGGAGATGTGCACGCAGGAGATGTGCGCCGCAGGAGATGTGCGCCGCAGGAGATGTACATAGCAGGAGATGTGCACCGCAGGAGATGTGCACCGCCGGAAATGTGCGCAGCAGGAGATGTGCACCGCAGGAGATGTGTACGCAGGAGATATGCGCCGCAGGAGATGAGTGCCGCAGGAGATGTGCGCCGCAGGATGTGTGCGCACAGTTTTTTTAGGAATTTGAGTTAATTATTATTATTTTTTGTAAATAAATGTTTCATTTATGTGCACTGCAGGGTGTGCGACGAGGGAGGGTCACTGCAGGAGATTTGCGCAGCAGGAGATGTGCGCCACTGGAGATGTGCACCGCAGGAGATGTGCACGCAGGAGATGTGCACGCAGGAGATGTGCGCCGCAGGAGATGTGCGCCGCAGGAGATGTACATAGCAGAAGATGTGCACGCAGGAGATGTGCAACGCAGGAGATGTGCGCCGCAGGAGATGTACATAGCAGGAGATGTGCACCGCAGGAGATGTGCACGCAGGAGATGTGCACGCAGGAGATGTGCGCCGCAGGAGATGTACATAGCAGGAGATGTGCACGCAGGAGATGTGCGCCGCAGGAGATGTGCGCCGCAGGAGATGTACATAGCAGGAGATGTGCACCGCAGGAGATGTGCGCCGCAGGAGATGTGCGCCGCAGGATGTGTGCGCACAGTTTTTTTATTAATTTGAGTTAATTATTATAATTTTCTTTTTAAATAAATGTTTCATTTATGTGCACCGCAGGGTGTGCGACGAGGGAGGGTCACTGCAGGAGATTTGCACAGCAGGAGATGTGCACCGCAGGAGATGTACACCGCAGGAGATGTGCGCAGCAGGAGATATGCGCCGCAGGAGATGAGTGCCGCAGGAGATGTGCGCCGCAGGATGTGTGCGGAGATGTGCACCGCAGGAGTTGTGCGCAGCAGGAGATGTGCACCGCAGGAGATGTGCGCCGCAGGAGATGTGCACCGCAAGAGATGTGCGCAGCAAGAGATTGGCACGCAGGAGATGTGCGCCACAGGATGTGTGCGGAGATGTGCACTGCAGGAGATGTGCGTAGCAGGATGTGTGCGCACAGTTTTTTTATTAATTTTATTTATGTGCATCTTATGTTCTGCAATGCAGGAGATGTGCGCAGCAGGAGATGTGCGCCACTGGAGATGTGCACCGCAGGAGATGTGCACGCAGGAGATGTGCACGCAGGAGATGTGCACCGCAGGAGATGTGTACGCAGGAGATATGCGTCGCAGGAGATGAGTGCCGCAGGAGATGTGCACGCAGGAGATGTGCGCCGCAGGAGATGTGCGCCGCAGGATATGTACATAGCAGGAGATGTGCACGCAGGACATGTGCGCCGCAGGAGATGTACAAAGCAGGAGATGTGCGCCGCAGGCGATATGCGCCACCGGAGATGTGCACCGCAGGAGATGTGCGCCGCAGGAGATCTGCACGCAGGAGATGTGCAACGCAGGAGATGTGCACAGCAGGAGATGTGCGCAGCAGGATGTGTGCACACAGTTTTTTTATTAATTTGATGTAATAATATTTTTTTGTAAATAAATGTTTCATTTATGTGCACCGCAGGGTGTGCGCCGCAGGATGTGCGCCGCAAGAGATGTGCACCGCAGGAGATGTGCGCAGCAGGAGATGTGCACCGCAGGAGATGTGTGCCGCAGAAGATGTGCGCAGCAGGAGATGTGCGTCACAGGAGATGTGCAGAGCAGGAGATGTGCGCAGCAGGAGATGTGCAGAGCAGGAGATGTGCGTTGCAGGATTAGTGCGCACAGTTTTTTTATTAATTTGAGTTAATTATTATTTTTTTTTGTAAGTAAATGTTTCATTTATGTGCACCGCAGGGTGTGCACCGCAGGAGATGTGCACAGCCGGAAATGTGCGCAGCAGGAGATGTGCACCGCAGGAGATGTGCGCAGCAGGAGATGTGTGCCGCAGGAGATGTGCTCAGCAGGAGATGTGCACCACTTGAGATGTGCGCTGCAGAAGATGTGCGCCGCAGGCGATATGCGCAGCAGGAGATGTGTGCCGCAGTTTTTTTATTAATATGATTTAATTTTAATTTTTTTGTAAATAACTGTTTTATTTATGTTCAACGCAGTGTTCGCAACGCAGGATGTGCGCCGCAAGAGATATGCACCGCAGGAGATGTGCGCAACAGGAGATGTGCACCACAGGAGATGTGCGCAGCAGGAGATGTGCACCGCAGGAGATGTGCGCCGCAGGAGATGTGCACCGCAGGAGAAGTGCAAGCAGGAGATTAGCACGCAGGAGATGTGCGCCGCAGGATGTGTGCGCACAGTTTTTTTATTAATTTGAGTTAATTATTATAATTTATTTGTAAATAAATGTTTCATTTATGTGCAACGAAGGGTGTGCGCCGCAGGATGTGCACTGCCGCCGGAGATGTGCGCGGCAGGAGATGTGCACCGCAGGAGATGTGTACGCAGGAGATATGCGCCGCAGGAGATGAGTGCCGCAGGAGATGTGCGCCGCAGGATGTGTGCGCACAGTTTTTTTAGGAATTTGAGTTAATTATTATTATTTTTTGTAAATAAATGTTTCATTTATGTGCACCGCAGGGTGTGCGACGAGGGAGGGTCACCGCAGGAGATGTGCACGCAGGAGATGTGCACGCAGGAGATGTGCGCCGCAGGAGATGTGCGCCGCAGGAGATGTACATAGCAGGAGATGTGCACGCAGGAGATGTGCGCCGCAGGAGATGTACAAAGCAGGAGATGTGCGCCGCAGGCGATATGCGCCACCGGAGATGTGCACCGCAGGAGATGTGCGCCGCAGGAGATCTGCACGCAGGAGATGTGCAACGCAGGAGATGTGCACAGCAGGAGATGTGCGCAGCAGGATGTGTGCACACAGTTTTTTTATTAATTTGAGTTAATTATTATAATTTATTTGTAAATAAATGTTTCATTTATGTGCAACGAAGGGTGTGCGCCGCAGGATGTGCACTGCCGCCGGAGATGTGCGCGGCAGGAGATGTGCACCGCAGGAGATGTACACCGCAGGAGATGTGCGCAGCAGGAGATGTGCACCGCAGGAGATGTGTACGCAGGAGATATGCGCCGCAGGAGATGAGTGCCGCAGGAGATGTGCGCCGCAGGATGTGTGCGCACAGTTTTTTTAAGGAATTTGAGTTAATTATTATTATTTTTTGTAAATAAATGTTTCATTTATGTGCACCGTAGGGTGTGCGACGAGGGAGGGTCACCGCAGGAGATGTGCACGCAGGAGATGTGCACGCAGGAGATGTGCGCCGCAGGAGATGTGCGCCGCAGGAGATGTACATAGCAGGAGATGTGCACGCAGGAGATGTGCGCCGCAGGAGATGTACAAAGCAGGAGATGTGCGCCGCAGGCGATATGCGCCACCGGAGATGTGCACCGCAGGAAATGTGCGCCGCAGGAGATCTGCACGCAGGAGATGTGCAACGCAGGAGATGTGCACAGCAGGAGATGTGCGCAGCAGGATGTGTGCACACAGTTTTTTTATTAATTTGATGTAATAATATTTTTTTGTAAATAAATGTTTTATTTATGTGCACCGCAGGGTGTGCGCCGCAGGATGTGCGCCGCAAGAGATGTGCACCGCAGGAGATGTGCGCAGCAAGAGATGTGCACCGCAGGAGATGTGTGCCGCAGAAGATGTGCGCAGCAGGAGATGTGCGTCACAGGAGATGTGCAGAGCAGGAGATGTGCGCAGCAGGAGATGTGCAGAGCAGGAGATGTGCGTTGCAGGATTAGTGCGCACAGTTTTTTCATTAATTTGAGTTAATTATTATTTTTTTTGTAAGTAAATGTTTCATTTATGTGCACCGCAGGGTGTGCGCCGCAAGAGATGTGCACCGCCGGAAATGTGCACAGCAGGAGATGTGCACCGCAGGAGATGTGTACGCAGGAGATATGCGCCGCAGGAGATGAGTGCCGCAGGAGATGTGCGCCGCAGGATGTGTGCGCACAGTTTTTTTAGGAATTTGAGTTAATTATTATTATTTTTTGTAAATAAATGTTTCATTTATGTGCACTGCAGGTGTGCGACGAGGGAGGGTCACTGCAGGAGATTTGCGCAGCAGGAGATGTGCGCCACTGGAGATGTGCACCGCAGGAGATGTGCACGCAGGAGATGTGCATGCAGGAGATGTGCGCCGCAGGAGATGTGCGCCGCAGGAGATGTACATAGCAGGAGATGTGCATAGCAGGAGATGTGCACCGCAGGAGATGTGCACGCAGGAGATGTGCACGCAGGAGATGTGCGCCGCAGGAGATGTGCGCCGCAGGAGATGTACATAGCAGGAGATGTGCACGCAGGAGATGTGCGCCGCAGGAGATGTGCGCCGCAGGAGATGTACATAGCAGGAGATGTGCACCGCAGGAGATGTGCACCGCCGGAAATGTGCGCAGCAGGAGATGTGCACCGCAGGAGATGTGTACGCAAGAGATATGCGCCGCAGGAGATGAGTGCCGCAGGATATGTGCGCCGCAGGATGTGTGCGCACAGTTTTTTTAGGAATTTGAGTTAATTATTATTATTTTTTGTAAATAAATGTTTCATTTATGTGCACTGCAGGATGTGCGACGAGGGAGGGTCAATGCAGGAGATTTGCGCAGCAGGAGATGTGCGCCACTGGAGATGTGCACCGCAGGACATGTGCACGCAGGAGATGTGCACGCAGGAGATGTGCGCCGCAGGAGATGTGCGCCGCAGGAGATGTACATAGCAGGAGATGTGCACGCAGGAGATGTGCGCCGCAGGAGATGTGCGCCGCAGGAGATGTACATAGCAGGAGATGTGCACCGCAGGAGATGCGCACGCAGGAGATGTGCACGCAGGAGATGTGCGCCGCAGGAGATGTGCGCCGCAGGAGATGTACATAGCAGGAGATGTGCACGCAGGAGATATGCGCCGCAGGAGATGTGCGCCGCAGGAGATGTACATAGCAGGAGATGTGCACCGCAGGAGATGTGCGCCGCAGGAGATGTGCGCCGCAGGATGTGTGCGCACAGTTTTTTTATTAATTTGAGTTAATTATTATAATTTTCTTTTTAAATAAATGTTTCATTTATGTGCAACGCAGGGTGTGCGCCGCAGGATGTGCGCCGCAAGAGATGTGCACCGCAGGAGATGTGCGCAGCAGGAGATGTGCACTGCAGGAGATGTGCGCCGCAGGAGATGTGAGTCGCAGGAGATGAGTGCCGCAGGAGATGTGCGCCGCAGGATGTGTGCGCACAGTTTTTTTAGGAATTTGAGTTAATTATTATTATTTTTTGTAAATGAATGTTTCATTTATGTGCACCGCAGGGTGTGCGATGAGGGAGGGTCACTGCAGGAGATTTGCGCAGCAGGAGATGTGTGCCACTGGAGATGTGCGCCGCAGGAGATGTGCACGCAGGAGATGTGCACGCAGGTGATGTGCGCCGCAGGAGATGTGCGCCGCAGGAGATGTACATAGCAGGAGATGTGCATAGCAGGAGATGTGCACCGCAGGAGATGTGCACGCAGGAGATGTGCACGCAGGAGATGTGCGCCGCAGGAGATGTGCGCCGCAGGAGATGTACATAGCAGGAGATGTGCACGCAGGAGATGTGCGCCGCAGGAGATGTGCGCCGCAGGAGATGTACATAGCAGGAGATGTGCACCGCAGGAGATGTGCACCGCCGGAAATGTGCGCAGCAGGAGATGTGCACCGCAGGAGATGTGTACGCAGGAGATATGCGCCGCAGGAGATGTGCGCCGCAGGATGTGTGCGCACAGTTTTTTTAGGAATTTGAGTTAATTATTATTATTTTTTGTAAATAAATGTTTCATTTATGTGCACTGCAGGGTGTGCGACGAGGGAGGGTCACTGCAGGAGATTTGCGCAGCAGGAGATGTGCGCCACTGGAGATGTGCACCGCAGGACATGTGCACGCAGGAGATGTGCACGCAGGAGATGTGCGCCGCAGGAGATGTGCGCCGCAGGAGATGTACATAGCAGGAGATGTGCACGCAGGAGATGTGCGCCGCAGGAGATGTGCGCCGCAGGAGATGTACATAGCAGGAGATGTGCACCGCAGGAGATGCGCACGCAGGAGATGTGCACGCAGGAGATGTGCGCCGCAGGAGATGTGCGCCGCAGGAGATGTACATAGCAGGAGATGTGCACGCAGGAGATGTGCGCCGCAGGAGATGTGCGCCGCAGGAGATGTACATAGCAGGAGATGTGCACCGCAGGAGATGTGCGCCGCAGGAGATGTGCGCCGCAGGATGTGTGCGCACAGTTTTTTTATTAATTTGAGTTAATTATTATAATTTTTTTTTTAAATAAATGTTTCATTTATGTGCAACGCAGGGTGTGCGCCGCAGGATGTGCGCCGCAAGAGATGTGCACCGCAGGAGATGTGCGCAGCAGGAGATGTGCACTGCAGGAGATGTGCGCCGCAGGAGATGTGAGTCGCAGGAGATGAGTGCCGCAGGAGATGTGCGCCGCAGGATGTGTGCGCACAGTTTTTTTAGGAATTTGAGTTAATTATTATTATTTTTTGTAAATGAATGTTTCATTTATGTGCACCGCAGGGTGTGCGATGAGGGAGGGTCACTGCAGGAGATTTGCGCAGCAGGAGATGTGTGCCACTGGAGATGTGCGCCGCAGGAGATGTGCACGCAGGAGATGTGCACGCAGGTGATGTGCGCCGCAGGAGATGTGCGCCGCAGGAGATGTACATAGCAGGAGATGTGCACGCAGGAGATGTGCGCCGCAGGAGATGTACAAAGCAGGAGATGTGCGCCGCAGGCGATATGCGCCACCGGAGATGTGCACCGCAGGAGATGTGCGCCGCAGGAGATCTGCACGCAGGAGATGTGCAACGCAGGAGATGTGCACAGCAGGAGATGTGCGCAGCAGGATGTGTGCACACAGTTTTTTTATTAATTTGATGTAATAATATTTTTTTGTAAATAAATGTTTTATTTATGTGCACCGCAGGGTGTGCGCCGCAGGATGTGCGCCGCAAGAGATGTGCACCGCAGGAGATGTGCGCAGCAGGAGATGTGCACCGCAGGAGATGTGTGCCGCAGAAGATGTGCGCAGCAGGAGATGTGCGTCACAGGAGATGTGCAGAGCAGGAGATGTGCGCAGCAGGAGATGTGCAGAGCAGGAGATGTGCGTTGCAGGATTAGTGCGCACAGTTTTTTTATTAATTTGAGTTAATTATTATTTTTTTTTTGTAAGTAAATGTTTCATTTATGTGCACCGCAGGGTGTGCGCCGCAAGAGATGTTCACCGCCGGAAATGTGCGCAGCAGGAGATGTGCACCACAGGAGATGTGTACGCAGGAGATATGCGCCGCAGGAGATGAGTGCCGCAGGAGATGTGCGTCGCAGGATGTGTGCGCACAGTTTTTTTAGGAATTTGAGTTAATTATTATTATTTTTTGTAAATAAATGTTTCATTTATGTGCACCGCAGGGTGTGCGACGAGGGAGGGTCACTGCAGGAGATTTGCGCAGCAGGAGATGTGCGCCACTGGAGATGTGCACCGCAGGAGATGTGCACGCAGGAGATGTGCACGCAGGAGATGTGCGCCGCAGGAGATGTGCGCCGCAGGAGATGTACATAACAGGAGATGTGCACGCAGGAGATGTGCGCCGCAGGAGATGTACAAAGCAGGAGATGAGCGCCGCAGGCGATATGCGCCACCGGAGATGTGCACCGCAGGAGATGT
Source organism: Pleuronectes platessa (assembly GCF_947347685.1). Lineage (NCBI taxonomy): Eukaryota > Metazoa > Chordata > Actinopteri > Pleuronectiformes > Pleuronectidae > Pleuronectes > Pleuronectes platessa. The sequence goes on from NW_026519191.1 coordinate 8,956, forward strand.
GCGCCGCAGGAGATCTGCACGCAGGAGATGTGCAACGCAGGAGATGTGCACAGCAGGAGATGTGCGCAGCAGGATGTGTGCACACAGTTTTTTTATTAATTTGATGTAATAATATTTTTTTGTAAATAAATGTTTCATTTATGTGCACCGCAGGGTGTGCGCCGCAGGATGTGCGCCGCAAGAGATGTGCACTGCAGGAGATGTGCGGAGCAGGAGATGTGCACCGCAGGAGATGTGTGCCGCAGAAGATGTGCGCAGCAGGAGATGTGCAGAGCAGGAGATGTGCAGAGGAGAAGATGTGCGCAGCAGGAGATGTGCAGAGCAAGAGATGTGCGCTGCAGGATTAGTGCGCACAGTTTTTTTTATTAATTTGAGTTAATTATTATTTTTTTTTGTAAGTAAATGTTTCATTTATGTGCACCGCAGGGTGTGCGCCACAAGAGATGTGCACCGCCGGAAATGTGCGCAGCAGGAGATGTGCACCGCAGGAGATGTGCGCAGCAGGAGATGTGTGCCGCAGGAGATGTGCTCAGCAGGAGATGTGCACCACTTGAGATGTGCGCTGCAGGAGATGTGCGCCGCAGGCGATATGCGCAGCAGGAGATGTGTGCCGCAAGAGATATGCACCGCAGGAGATGTGTGCAACAGGAGATGTGCACCACAGTAGATGTGCGCAGCAGGAGATGTGCACCGCAGGAGATGTGCGCCGCAGGAGATTTGCACCGCAGGAGAAGTGCACGCAGGAGATTAGCACGCAGGAGATGTGCGCCGCAGGATGTGTGCGCACAGTTTTTTTATTAATTTGAGTTAATTATTATAATTTATTTGTAAATAAATGTTTCATTTATGTGCAACGAAGGGTGTGCGCCGCAGGATGTGCACCGCAAGAGATATGCACCGCCGGAGATGTGCACAGCAGGAGATGTGCACCGCAGGAGATGTACACCGCAGGAGATGTGCGCAGCAGGAGATATGCGCCGCAGGAGATGAGTGCCGCAGGAGATGTGCGCCGCAGGATGTGTGCGGAGATGTGCACCGCAGGAGTTGTGCGCAGCAGGAGATGTGCACCGCAGGAGATGTGCGCCGCAGGAGATGTGCACCGCAAGAGATGTGCGCAGCAAGAGATTGGCACGCAGGAGATGTGGGCCGCAGGATGTGTGCGGAGATGTGCACTGCAGGAGATGTGCGCAGCAGGATGTGTGCGCACAGTTTTTTTATTAATTTTATTTATGTGCATCTTATGTTCTGCAATGCAGGAGATGTGCGCAGCAGGAGATTTGCACCGCAGGATGTGTGCGCACAGTTTTTTTATTAATTTGAGTTAATTATTATAATTTTTTGGTAAATAAATGTTTCATTTATGTGCAACGCAGGGTGTGCGCCGCAGGATGTGCGCCGCAAGAGATATGCACCGGCGGAGATGTGCGCAGCAGGAGATGTGCACCGCAGGAGATGTGCAACGCAAGAGATGTGCACCGCAGGAGATGTGCGCAGCAGGAGATGTGCACCGCAGGAGATGTGTGCCGCAGAAGATGTGCGCAGCAGGAGATGTGCGTCACAGGAGATGTGCAGAGCAGGAGATGTGCGCAGCAGGAGATGTGCAGAGCAGGACATGTGCGTTGCAGGATTAGTGCGCACAGTTTTTTTATTAATTTGAGTTAATTATTATTTTTTTTTTGTAAGTAAATGTTTCATTTATGTGCACCGCAGGGTGTGCGCCGCAAGAGATGTGCACCGCCGGAAATGTGCGCAGCAGGAGATGTGCACCGCAGGAGATGTGCGCAGCAGGAGATGTGTGCTGCAGGAGATGTGCTAAGCAGGAGATGTGCACCACATGAGATGTGCGCTGCAGGAGATGTGCGCCGCAGGCGATATGCGCAGCAGGAGATGTGTGCCGCAGTTTTTTTATTAATATGATTTAATTTTAATTTTTTTTGTAAATAACTGTTTTATTTATGTGCAATGCAGGGTTCGCAACGCAGGATGTGCGCCGCAAGAGATATGCACCGCAGGAGATGTGCGCAACAGGAGATGTGCACCACAGGAGATGTGCGCAGCAGGAGATGTGCACCGCAGGAGATGTGCGCCGCAGGAGATGTGCACCGCAGGAGAAGTGCACGCAGGAGATTAGCACGCAGGAGATGTGCGCCGCAGGATGTGTGCGCACAGTTTTTTTATTAATTTGAGTTAATTATTATAATTTATTTGTAAATAAATGTTTCATTTATGTGCAACGAAGGGTGTGCGCCGAAAGGATGTGCACCGCCGCCGGAGATGTGCGCTTCAGGAGATGTGCACCGCAGGAGATGTGTGCCGCAGAAGATGTGCGCAGCAGGAGATGTGCGTCACAGGAGATGTGCAGAGCAGGAGATGTGCGCAGCAGGAGATGTGCAGAGCAGGAGATGTGCGTTGCAGGATTAGTGCGCACAGTTTTTTTATTAATTTGAGTTAATTATTATTTTTTTTTTGTAAGTAAATGTTTCATTTATGTGCACCGCAGGGTGTGCGCCGCAAGAGATGTGCACCGCCGGAAATGTGCGCAGCAGGAGATGTGCACCGCAGGAGATGTGCGCAGCAGGAGATGTGTGCCGCAGGAGATGTGCTAAGCAGGAGATGTGCACCACATGAGATGTGCGCTGCAGGAGATGTGCGCCGCAGGCGATATGCGCAGCAGGAGATGTGTGCCGCAGTTTTTTTATTAACATGATTTAATTTTAATTTTTTTTGTAAATAACTGTTTTATTTATGTGCAACGCAGGGTTCGCAACGCAGGATGTGCGCCGCAAGAGATATGCACCGCAGGAGATGTGTGCAACAGGAGATGTGCACCACAGGAGATGTGCGCAGCAGGAGATGTGCACCGCCGGAAATGTGCGCAGCAGGAGATGTGCACCGCAGGAGATGTGTACGCAGGAGATATGCGCCACAGGAGATGAGTGCCGCAGGAGATGTGCGCCGCAGGATGTGTGCGCACAGTTTTTTTAGGAATTTGAGTTAATTATTATTATTTTTTGTAAATAAATGTTTCATTTATGTGCACTGCAGGGTGTGCGACGAGGGAGGGTCACTGCAGGAGATTTGCGCAGCAGTTGATGTGCGCCACTGGAGATGTGCACCGCAGGAGATGTGCACGCAGGAGATGTGCACCGCAGGAGATGTGCACGCAGGAGATGTGCACGCAGGAGATGTGCGGCGCAGGAGATGTGCGCCGCAGGAGATGTACATAGCAGGAGATGTGCACCGCAGGAGATGTGCACGCAGGAGATGTGCACGCAGGAGATGTGCGCCGCAGGAGATGTGCGCCGCAGGAGATGTACATAGCAGGAGATGTGCACCGCAGGAGATGTGCACGCAGGAGATGTGCACGCAGGAGATGTGCGCCGCAGGAGATGTGCGCCGCAGGAGATGTACATAGCAGGAGATGTGCGCCGCAGGCGATATGCGCCACCGGAGATGTGCACCGCAGGAGATGTGCGCCGCAGGAGATCTGCACGCAGGAGATGTGCAACGCAGGAGATGTGCACAGCAGGAGATGTGCGCAGCAGGATGTGTGCACACAGTTTTTTTATTAATTTGATGTAATAATATTTTTTTGTAAATAAATGTTTCATTTATGTGCACCGCAGGGTGTGCGCCGCAGGATGTGCGCCGCAAGAGATGTGCACTGCAGGAGATGTGCGGAGCAGGAGATGTGCACCGCAGGAGATGTGTGCCGCAGAAGATGTGCGCAGCAGGAGATGTGCAGAGCAGGAGATGTGCGCAGCAGGAGATGTGCAGAGCAGGAGATGTGCGCTGCAGGATTAGTGCGCACAGTTTTTTTATTAATTTGAGTTAATTATTATTTTTTTTTGTAAGTAAATGTTTCATTTATGTGCACCGCAGGGTGTGCGCCACAAGAGATGTGCACCGCCGGAAATGTGCGCAGCAGGAGATGTGCACCGCAGGAGATGTGCGCAGCAGGAGATGTGTGCCGCAGGAGATGTGCTCAGCAGGAGATGTGCACCACTTGAGATGTGCGCTGCATGAGATGTGCGCCGCAGGCGATATGCGCAGCAGGAGATGTGTGCCGCAAGAGATATGCACCGCAGGAGATGTGTGCAACAGGAGATGTGCACCACAGGAGATGTGCGCAGCAGGAGATGTGCACCGCAGGAGATGTGCGCCGCAGGAGATGTGCACCGCAGGAGAAGTGCACGCAGGAGATTAGCACGCAGGAGATGTGCGCCGCAGGATGTGTGCGCACAGTTTTTTTATTAATTTGAGTTAATTATTATAATTTATTTGTAAATAAATGTTTCATTTATGTGCAACGAAGGGTGTGCGCCGCAGGATGTGCACCGCAAGAGATATGCACCGCCGGAGATGTGCACAGCAGGAGATGTGCGTCACAGGAGATGTGCAGAGCAGGAGATGTGCGCAGCAGGAGATGTGCAGAGCAGGACATGTGCGTTGCAGGATTAGTGCGCACAGTTTTTTTATTAATTTGAGTTAATTATTATTTTTTTTTGTAAGTAAATGTTTCATTTATGTGCACCGCAGGGTGTGCGCCGCAAGAGATGTGCACCGCCGGAAATGTGCGCAGCAGGAGATGTGCACCGCAGGAGATGTGCGCAGCAGGAGATGTGTGCCGCAGGAGATGTGCTAAGCAGGAGATGTGCACCACATGAGATGTGCGCTGCAGGAGATGTGCGCCGCAGGCGATATGCGCAGCAGGAGATGTGTGCCGCAGTTTTTTTATTAATATGATTTAATTTTAATTTTTTTTGTAAATAACTGTTTTATTTATGTGCAATGCAGGGTTCGCAACGCAGGATGTGCGCCGCAAGAGATATGCACCGCAGGAGATGTGCGCAACAGGAGATGTGCACCACAGGAGATGTGCGCAGCAGGAGATGTGCACCGCAGGAGATGTGCGCCGCAGGAGATGTGCACCGCAGGAGAAGTGCACGCAGGAGATTAGCACGCAGGAGATGTGCGCCGCAGGATGTGTGCGCACAGTTTTTTTATTAATTTGAGTTAATTATTATAATTTATTTGTAAATAAATGTTTCATTTATGTGCAACGAAGGGTGTGCGCCGCAGGATGTGCACCGCCGCCGGAGATGTGCGCTTCAGGAGATGTGCACCGCAGGAGATTTGTGCCGCAGAAGATGTGCGCAGCAGGAGATGTGCGTCACAGGAGATGTGCAGAGCAGGAGATGTGCGCAGCAGGAGATGTGCAGAGCAGGAGATGTGCGTTGCAGGATTAGTGCGCACAGTTTTTTTATTAATTTGAGTTAATTATTTTTTTTTTTTGTAAGTAAATGTTTCATTTATGTGCACCGCAGGGTGTGCGCCGCAAGAGATGTGCACCGCCGGAAATGTGCGCAGCAGGAGATGTGCACCGCAGGAGATGTGTACGCAGGAGATATGCGCCGCAGGAGATGAGTGCCGCAGGAGATGTGCGCCGCAGGATGTGTGCGCACAGTTTTTTTAGGAATTTGAGTTAATTATTATTATTTTTTGTAAATAAATGTTTGATTTATGTGCACCGCAGGGTGTGCGACGAGGGAGGGTCACTGCAGGAGATTTGCGCAGCAGGAGATGTGCGCCACTGGAGATGTGCACCGCAGGGGATGTGCACGCAGGAGATGTGCACGCAGGAGATGTGCGCCGCAGGAGATGTGCGCCGCAGGAGATGTACATAGCAGGAGATTTGCACGCAGGAGATGTGCGCCGCAGGAGATGTGCGCAGCAGGAGATGTGCGCCGCAGGAGATGTACACCGCAGGAGATGTGCGCAGCATGAGATGTGCACCGCAGGAGATGTGTACGCAGGAGATATGCGCCGCAGGAGATGTGCGACGCAGGATGTGTGCGGAGATGTGCACCGCAGGAGATGTGCGCAGCAGGATGTGTGCGCACAGTTTTTTTATTAATTTTATTTATGTGCATCTTATGTTCTGCAATGCAGGAGATGTGCGCAGCAGGAGATTTGCGCCGCAGGATGTGTGCGCACAGTTTTTTTATTAATTTGAGTTAATTATTATAATTTTTTTGTAAATAAATGTTTCATTTATGTGCAACGCAGGGTGTGCGCCGCAGGATGTGCGCCGCAAGAGATGTGCACCGCAGGAGATGTGCTCAGCAGGAGATGTGCACCACTTGAGATGTGCGCTGCAGGAGATGTGCACCGCAGGCGATATGCGCAGCAGGAGATGTGTGCCGCAGTTTTTTTATTAATATGATTTAATTTTAATTTTTTTTGTAAATAACTGTTTTATTTATGTGCAACGCAGGGTTCGCAACGCAGGATGTGCGCCGCAAGAGATATGCACCGCAGGAGATGTGTGCAACAGGAGATGTGCACCACAGGAGATGTGCGCAGCAGGAGATGTGCACCGCCGGAAATGTGCGCAGCAGGAGATGTGCGTCACAGGAGATGTGCAGAGCAGGAGATGTGCGCAGCAGGAGATGTGCAGAGCAGGAGATGTGCGTTGCAGGATTAGTGCGCACAGTTTTTTTATTAATTTGAGTTAATTATTTTTTTTTTGTAAGTAAATGTTTCATTTATGTGCACCGCAGGGTGTGCGCCGCAAGAGATGTGCACCGCCGGAAATGTGCGCAGCAGGAGATATGCGCCGCAGGAGATGAGTGCCGCAGGAGATGTGCGCCGCAGGATGTGTGCGCACAGTTTTTTTAGGAATTTGAGTTAATTATTATTATTTTTTGTAAATAAATGTTTGATTTATGTGAACCGCAGGGTGTGCGACGAGGGAGGGTCACTGCAGGAGATTTGCGCAGCAGGAGATGTGCGCCACTGGAGATGTGCACCGCAGGAGATGTGCACGCAGGAGATGTGCACGCAGGAGATGTGCGCCGCAGGAGATGTGCGCCGCTTGAGATGTACATAGCAGGAGATTTGCACGCAGGAGATGTGCGCCGCAGGAGATGTGCGCCGCAGGAGATGTGCGCCGCAGGAGATGTACACCGCAGGAGATGTGCGCAGCATGAGATGTGCACCGCAGGAGATGTGTACGCAGGAGATATGCGCCGCAGGAGATGTGCGACGCAGGATGTGTGCGGAGATGTGCACCGCAGGAGATGTGCGCAGCAGGATGTGTGCGCACAGTTTTTTTATTAATTTTATTTATGTGCATCTTATGTTCTGCAATGCAGGAGATGTGCGCAGCAGGAGATTTGCGCCGCAGGATGTGTGCGCACAGTTTTTTTATTAATTTGAGATAATTATTATAATTTTTTTGTAAATAAATGTTTCATTTATGTGCAACGCAGGGTGTGCGCCGCAGGATGTGCGCCGCAAGAGATGTGCACCGCAGGAGATGTGCTCAGCAGGAGATGTGCACCACTTGAGATGTGCGCTGCAGGAGATGTGCACCGCAGGCGATATGCGCAGCAGGAGATGTGTGCCGCAGTTTTTTTATTAATATGATTTAATTTTAATTTTTTTTGTAAATAACTGTTTTATTTATGTGCAACGCAGGGTTCGCAACGCAGGATGTGCGCCGCAAGAGATATGCACCGCAGGAGATGTGTGCAACAGGAGATGTGCACCACAGGAGATGTGCGCAGCAGGAGATGTGCACCGCCGGAAATGTGCGCAGCAGGAGATGTGCACCGCAGGAGATGTGTACGCAGGAGATATGCGCCGCAGGAGATGAGTGCCGCAGGAGATGTGCGCCGCAGGATGTGTGCGCACAGTTTTTTTAGGAATTTGAGTTAATTATTATTATTTTTTGTAAATAAATGTTTCATTTATGTGCACTGCAGGGTGTGCGACGAGGGAGGGTCACTGCAGGAGATTTGCGCAGCAGGAGATGTGCGCCACTGGAGATGTGCACCGCAGGAGATGTGCACGCAGGAGATGTGCACGCAGGAGATGTGCGCCGCAGGAGATGTGCGCCGCAGGAGATGTACATAGCAGGAGATGTGCACGCAGGAGATGTGCGCCGCAGGAGATGTACAAAGCAGGAGATGTGCGCCGCAGGCGATATGCGCCACCGGAGATGTGCACCGCAGGAGATGTGCGCCGCAGGAGATCTGCACGCAGGAGATGTGCAACGCAGGAGATGTGCACAGCAGGAGATGTGCGCAGCAGGATGTGTGCACACAGTTTTTTTATTAATTTGATGTAATAATATTTTTTTGTAAATAAATGTTTCATTTATGTGCACCGCAGGGTGTGCGCCGCAGGATGTGCGCCGCAAGAGATGTGCACTGCAGGAGATGTGCGGAGCAGGAGATGTGCACCGCAGGAGATGTGTGCCGCAGAAGATGTGCGCAGCAGGAGATGTGCAGAGCAGGAGATGTGCGCAGCAGGAGATGTGCAGAGCAGGAGATGTGCGCTGCAGGATTAGTGCGCACAGTTTTTTTATTAATTTGAGTTAATTATTATTTTTTTTGGAAGTAAATGTTTCATTTATGTGCACCGCAGGGTGTGCGCCACAAGAGATGTGCACCGCCGGAAATGTGCGCAGCAGGAGATGTGCACCGCAGGAGATGTGCGCAGCAGGAGATGTGTGCCGCAGGAGATGTGCTCAGCAGGAGATGTGCACCACTTGAGATGTGCGCTGCATGAGATGTGCGCCGCAGGCGATATGCGCAGCAGGAGATGTGTGCCGCAAGAGATATGCACCGCAGGAGATGTGTGCAACAGGAGATGTGCACCACAGGAGATGTGCGCAGCAGGAGATGTGCACCGCAGGAGATGTGCGCCGCAGGAGATGTGCACCGCAGGAGAAGTGCACGCAGGAGATTAGCACGCAGGAGATGTGCGCCGCAGGATGTGTGCGCACAGTTTTTTTATTAATTTGAGTTAATTATTATAATTTATTTGTAAATAAATGTTTCATTTATGTGCAACGAAGGGTGTGCGCCGCAGGATGTGCACCGCAAGAGATATGCACCGCCGGAGATGTGCACAGCAGGAGATGTGCGTCACAGGAGATGTGCAGAGCAGGAGATGTGCGCAGCAGGAGATGTGCAGAGCAGGACATGTGCGTTGCAGGATTAGTGCGCACAGTTTTTTTATTAATTTGAGTTAATTATTATTTTTTTTTGTAAGTAAATGTTTCATTTATGTGCACCGCAGGGTGTGCGCCGCAAGAGATGTGCACCGCCGGAAATGTGCGCAGCAGGAGATGTGCACCGCAGGAGATGTGCGCAGCAGGAGATGTGTGCCGCAGGAGATGTGCTAAGCAGGAGATGTGCACCACATGAGATGTGCGCTGCAGGAGATGTGCGCCGCAGGCGATATGCGCAGCAGGAGATGTGTGCCGCAGTTTTTTTATTAATATGATTTAATTTTAATTTTTTTTGTAAATAACTGTTTTATTTATGTGCAATGCAGGGTTCGCAACGCAGGATGTGCGCCGCAAGAGATATGCACCGCAGGAGATGTGCGCAACAGGAGATGTGCACCACAGGAGATGTGCGCAGCAGGAGATGTGCACCGCAGGAGATGTGCGCCGCAGGAGATGTGCACCGCAGGAGAAGTGCACGCAGGAGATTAGCACGCAGGAGATGTGCGCCGCAGGATGTGTGCGCACAGTTTTTTTATTAATTTGAGTTAATTATTATAATTTATTTGTAAATAAATGTTTCATTTATGTGCAACGAAGGGTGTGCGCCGCAGGATGTGCACCGCCGCCGGAGATGTGCGCTTCAGGAGATGTGCACCGCAGGAGATTTGTGCCGCAGAAGATGTGCGCAGCAGGAGATGTGCGTCACAGGAGATGTGCAGAGCAGGAGATGTGCGCAGCAGGAGATGTGCAGAGCAGGAGATGTGCGTTGCAGGATTAGTGCGCACAGTTTTTTTATTAATTTGAGTTAATTATTTTTTTTTTTTTGTAAGTAAATGTTTCATTTATGTGCACCGCAGGGTGTGCGCCGCAAGAGATGTGCACCGCCGGAAATGTGCGCAGCAGGAGATGTGCACCGCAGGAGATGTGTACGCAGGAGATATGCGCCGCAGGAGATGAGTGCCGCAGGAGATGTGCGCCGCAGGATGTGTGCGCACAGTTTTTTTAGGAATTTGAGTTAATTATTATTATTTTTTGTAAATAAATGTTTGATTTATGTGCACCGCAGGGTGTGCGACGAGGGAGGGTCACTGCAGGAGATTTGCGCAGCAGGAGATGTGCGCCACTGGAGATGTGCACCGCAGGAGATGTGCACGCAGGAGATGTGCACGCAGGAGATGTGCGCCGCAGGAGATGTGCGCCGCAGGAGATGTACATAGCAGGAGATTTGCACGCAGGAGATGTGCGCCGCAGGAGATGTGCGCAGCAGGAGATGTGCGCCGCAGGAGATGTACACCGCAGGAGATGTGCGCAGCATGAGATGTGCACCGCAGGAGATGTGCACCGCAGGCGATATGCGCAGCAGGAGATGTGTGCCGCAGTTTTTTATTAATATGATTTAATTTTAATTTTTTTTGTAAATAACTGTTTTATTTATGTGCAACGCAGGGTTCGCAACGCAGGATGTGCGCCGCAAGAGATATGCACCGCAGGAGATGTGTGCAACAGGAGATGTGCACCACAGGAGATGTGCGCAGCAGGAGATGTGCACCGCCGGAAATGTGCGCAGCAGGAGATGTGCGTCACAGGAGATGTGCAGAGCAGGAGATGTGCGCAGCAGGAGATGTGCAGAGCAGGAGATGTGCGTTGCAGGATTAGTGCGCACAGTTTTTTTATTAATTTGAGTTAATTATTTTTTTTTTGTAAGTAAATGTTTCATTTATGTGCACCGCAGGGTGTGCGCCGCAAGAGATGTGCACCGCCGGAAATGTGCGCAGCAGGAGATATGCGCCGCAGGAGATGAGTGCCGCAGGAGATGTGCGCCGCAGGATGTGTGCGCACAGTTTTTTTAGGAATTTGAGTTAATTATTATTATTTTTTGTAAATAAATGTTTGATTTATGTGAACCGCAGGGTGTGCGACGAGGGAGGGTCACTGCAGGAGATTTGCGCAGCAGGAGATGTGCGCCACTGGAGATGTGCACCGCAGGAGATGTGCACGCAGGAGATGTGCACGCAGGAGATGTGCGCCGCAGGAGATGTGCGCCGCTTGAGATGTACATAGCAGGAGATTTGCACGCAGGAGATGTGCGCCGCAGGAGATGTGCGCCGCAGGAGATGTGCGCCGCAGGAGATGTACACCGCAGGAGATGTGCGCAGCATGAGATGTGCACCGCAGGAGATGTGTACGCAGGAGATATGCGCCGCAGGAGATGTGCGACGCAGGATGTGTGCGGAGATGTGCACCGCAGGAGATGTGCGCAGCAGGATGTGTGCGCACAGTTTTTTTATTAATTTTATTTATGTGCATCTTATGTTCTGCAATGTAGGAGATGTGCGCAGCAGGAGATTTGCGCCGCAGGATGTGTGCGCACAGTTTTTTTATTAATTTGAGATAATTATTATAATTTTTTTGTAAATAAATGTTTCATTTATGTGCAACGCAGGGTGTGCGCCGCAGGATGTGCGCCGCAAGAGATGTGCACCGCAGGAGATGTGCTCAGCAGGAGATGTGCACCACTTGAGATGTGCGCTGCAGGAGATGTGCACCGCAGGCGATATGCGCAGCAGGAGATGTGTGCCGCAGTTTTTTTATTAATATGATTTAATTTTAATTTTTTTTGTAAATAACTGTTTTATTTATGTGCAACGCAGGGTTCGCAACGCAGGATGTGCGCCGCAAGAGATATGCACCGCAGGAGATGTGTGCAACAGGAGATGTGCACCACAGGAGATGTGCGCAGCAGGAGATGTGCACCGCAGGAGATGTGCGCCGCAGGAGATGTGCACCGCAGGAGAAGTGCACGCAGGAGATTAGCACGAAGGAGATGTGCGCCGCAGGATGTGTGCGCACAGTTTTTTTATTAATTTGAGTTAATTATTATAATTTATTTGTAAATAAATGTTTCATTTATGTGCAACGAAGGGTGTGCGCCGCAGGATGTGCACCGCAAGAGATATGCACCGCCGGAGATGTGCACAGCAGGAGATGTGCACCGCAGGAGATGTACACCGCAGGAGATGTGCGCAGCAGGAGATATGCGCCGCAGGAGATGAGTGCCGCAGGAGATGTGCGCCGCAGGATGTGTGCGGAGATGTGCACCGCAGGAGTTGTGCGCAGCAGGAGATGTGCACCGCAAGAGATGTGCGCAGCAAGAGATTGGCACGCAGGAGATGTGCGCCGCAGGATGTGTGCGGAGATGTGCACTGCAGGAGATGTGCGCAGCAGGATGTGTGCGCACAGTTTTTTTATTAATTTTATTTATGTGCATCTTATGTTCTGCAATGCAGGAGATGTGCGCAGCAGGAGATGTGCGCCACTGGAGATGTGCACCGCAGGAGATGTGCACGCAGGAGATGTGCACGCAGGAGATGTGCACCGCAGGAGTTGTGTACGCAGGAGATATGCGCCGCAGGAGATGTGCACGCAGGAGATGTGCGCCGCAGGAGATGTGCGCCGCAGGAGATGTACATAGCAGGAGATGTGCACGCAGGACATGTGCGCCGCAGGAGATGTACAAAGCAGGAGATGTGCGACGGAGGCGATATGCGCCACCGGAGATGTGCACCGCAGGAGATGTGCGCCGCAGGACATCAGCACGCAGGAGATGTGCAACGCAGGAGATGTGCACAGCAGGAGATGTGCGCAGCAGGATGTGTGCACACAGTTTTTTTATTAATTTGATGTAATAATATTTTTTTGTAAATAAATGTTTCATTTATGTGCACCGCAGGGTGTGCGCCGCAGGATGTGCGCCGCAAGAGATGTGCACCGCCGGAAATGTGCGCAGCAGGAGATGTGCACCGCAGGAGATGTGCGCAGCAGGAGATGTGAGTCGCAGGAGATGAGTGCCGCAGGAGATGTGCGCCGCAGGATGTGTGCGCACAGTTTTTTTAGGAATTTGAGTTAATTATTATTATTTTTTGTAAATAAATGTTTCATTTATGTGCACCGCAGGGTGTGCGACAAGGGAGGGTCACTGCAGGAGATTTGCGCAGCAGGAGATGTGCGCCACTGGAGATGTGCACCGCAGGAGATGTGCACGCAGGAGATGTGCACGCAGGAGATGTGCGCCGCAGGAGATGTGCGCCGCAGGAGATTTACATAGCAGGAGATGTGCACGCAGGAGATGTGCGCCGCAGGAGATGTACAAAGCAGGAGATGTGCGCCGCAGGCGATATGCGCCACCGGAGATGTGCACCGCAGGAGATGTGCGCCGCAGGAGATATGCGCAGCAGGAGATGTGTGCAACAGGAGATGTGCACCACAGGAGATGTGCGCAGCAGGAGATGTGCACCGCAGGAGATGTGCGCCGCAGGAGATGTGCACCGCAGGAGAAGTGCACGCAGGAGATTAGCACGCAGGAGATGTGCGCCGCAGGATGTGTGCGCACAGTTTTTTTATTAATTTGAGTTAATTATTATAATTTATTTGTAAATAAATGTTTCATTTATGTGCAACGAAGGGTGTGCGCCGCAGGATGTGCACCGCAAGAGATATGCACCGCCGGAGATGTGCACAGCAGGAGATGTGCACCGCAGGAGATGTACACCGCAGGAGATGTGCGCAGCAGGAGATATGCGCCGCAGGAGATGAGTGCCGCAGGAGATGTGCGCCGCAGGATGTGTGCGGAGATGTGCACCGCAGGAGTTGTGCGCAGCAGGAGATGTGCACCGCAGGAGATGTGCGCCGCAGGAGATGTGCACCGCAAGAGATGTGCGCAGCAAGAGATTGGCACGCAAGAGATGTGCGCCGCAGGATGTGTGCGGAGATGTGCACTGCAGGAGATGTGCGCAGCAGGATGTGTGCGCACAGTTTTTTTATTAATTTTATTTATGTGCATCTTATGTTCTGCAATGCAGGAGATGTGCGCAGCAGGAGATGTGCGCCACTGGAGATGTGCACCGCAGGAGATGTGCACGCAGGAGATGTGCACGCAGGAGATGTGCACCGCAGGAGATGTGTACGCAGGAGATATGCGTCGCAGGAGATGAGTGCCGCAGGAGATGTGCACGCAGGAGATGTGCGCCGCAGGAGATGTGCGCCGCAGGAGATGTACATAGCAGGAGATGTGCACGCAGGACATGTGCGCCGCAGGAGATGTACAAAGCAGGAGATGTGCGACGGAGGCGATATGCGCCACCGGAGATGTGCACCGCAGGAGATGTGCGCCGCAGGACATCTGCACGCAGGAGATGTGCAACGCAGGAGATATGCACAGCAGGAGATGTGCGCAGCAGGATGTGTGCACACAGTTTTTTTATTAATTTGATGTAATAATATTTTTTTGTAAATAAATGTTTCATTTATGTGCACCGCAGGGTGTGCGCCGCAGGATGTGTGCCGCAAGAGATGTGCACCGCCGGAAATGTGCGCAGCAGGAGATGTGCACCGCAGGAGATGTGCGCAGCAGGAGATGTGTGCCGCAGGAGATGTGCTCAGCAGGAGATGTGCACCACTTGAGATGTGCGCTGCAGAAGATGTGCGCCGCAGGCGATATGCGCAGCAGGAGATGTGTGCCGCAGTTTTTTTATTAATGTGATTTAATTTTAATTTTTTTGTAAATAACTGTTTTATTTATGTGCAACGCAGGGTTCGCAACGCAGGATGTGCGCCGCAAGAGATATGCACCGCAGGAGATGTGCACAACAGGAGATGTGCACCACAGGAGATGTGCACCGCAGGAGATGTACACCGCAGGAGATGTGCGCAGCAGGAGATGTGCACCGCAGGAGATGTGTACGCAGGAGATATGCGCCGCAGGAGATGAGTGCCGCAGGAGATGTGCGCCGCAGGATGTGTGCGCACAGTTTTTTTAGGAATTTGAGTTAATTATTATTATTTTTTGTAAATAAATGTTTCATTTATGTGCACCGCAGGGTGTGCGACGAGGGAGGGTCACCGCAGGAGATGTGCACGCAGGAGATGTGCACGCAGGAGATGTGCGCCTCAGGAGATGTGCGCCGCAGGAGATGTACATAGCAGGAGATGTGCACGCAGGAGATGTGCGCCGCAGGAGATTTACAAAGCAGGAGATGTGCGCCGCAGGCGATATGCGCCACCGGAGATGTGCACCGCAGGAGATGTGCGCCGCAGGAGATCTGCACGCGGGAGATGTGCAACGCAGGAGATGTGCACAGCAGGAGATGTGCGCAGCAGGATGTGTGCACACAGTTTTTTTATTAATTTGAGTTAATTATTATAATTTATTTGTAAATAAATGTTTCATTTATGTGCAACGAAGGGTGTGCGCCGCAGGATGTGCACTGCCGCCGGAGATGTGCGCGGCAGGAGATGTGCACCGCAGGAGATGTACACCGCAGGAGATGTGCGCAGCAGGAGATGTGCACCGCAGGAGATGTGTACGCAGGAGATATGCGCCGCAGGATGTGTGCGCACAGTTTTTTTAGGAATTTGAGTTAATTATTATTATTTTTTGTAAATAAATGTTTCATTTATGTGCACCGCAGGGTGTGCGACGAGGGAGGGTCACCGCAGGAGATGTGCACGCAGGAGATGTGCACGCAGGAGATGTGCGCCGCAGGAGATGTGCGCCGCAGGAGATGTACATAGCAGGAGATGTGCACGCAGGAGATGTGCGCCGCAGGAGATGTACAAAGCAGGAGATGTGCGCCGCAGGCGATATGCGCCACCGGAGATGTGCACCGCAGGAGATGTGCGCCGCAGGAGATCTGCACGCAGGAGATGTGCAACGCAGGAGATGTGCACAGCAGGAGATGTGCGCAGCAGGATGTGTGCACACAGTTTTTTTATTAATTTGATGTAATAATATTTTTTTGTAAATAAATGTTTTATTTATGTGCACCGCAGGGTGTGCGCCGCAGGATGTGCGCCGCAAGAGATGTGCACCGCAGGAGATGTGCGCAGCAAGAGATGTGCACCGCAGGAGATGTGTGCCGCAGAAGATGTGCGCAGCAGGAGATGTGCGTCACAGGAGATGTGCAGAGCAGGAGATGTGCGCAGCAGGAGATGTGCAGAGCAGGAGATGTGCGTTGCAGGATTAGTGCGCACAGTTTTTTTATTAATTTGAGTTAATTATTATTTTTTTTGTAAGTAAATGTTTCATTTATGTGCACCGCAGGGTGTGCGCCGCAAGAGATGTGCACCGCCGGAAATGTGCGCAGCAGGAGATGTGCACCGCAGGAGATGTGCGCAGCAGGAGATGTGTGCCGCAGGAGATGTGCTAAGCAGGAGATGTGCACCACTTGAGATGTGCGCTGCAGGAGATGTGCGCCGCAGGCGATATGTGCAGCAGGAGATGTGTGCCGCAGTTTTTTTATTAATATGATTTAATTTTAATTTTTTTTGTAAATAACTGTTTTATTTATGTGCAATGCAGGGTTCGCAACGCAGGATGTGCGCCGCAAGAGATATGCACCGCAGGAGATGTGCGCAACAGGAGATGTGCACCACAGGAGATGTGCGCCGCAGGAGATGTGCACCGCAGGAGAAGTGCACGCAGGAGATTAGCACGCAGGAGATGTGCGCCGCAGGATGTGTGCGCACAGTTTTTTTATTAATTTGAGTTAATTATTATAATTTATTTGTAAATAAATGTTTCATTTATGTGCAACGAAGGGTGTGCGCCGCAGGATGTGCACCGCCGCCGGAGATGTGCGCTTCAGGAGATGTGCACCGCAGGAGATGTGTACGCAGGAGATATGCGCCGCAGGAGATGAGTGCCGCAGGAGATGTGCGCCGCAGGATGTGTGCGCACAGTTTTTTTAGGAATTTGAGTTAATTATTATTATTTTTTGTAAATAAATGTTTCATTTATGTGCACCGCAGGGTGTGCGACGAGGGAGGGTCACTGCAGGAGATTTGCGCAGCAGGAGATGTGCGCCACTGGAGATGTGCACCGCAGGAGATGTGCACGCAGGAGATGTGCACGCAGGAGATGTGCGCCGCAGGAGATGTGCGCCGCAGGAGATGTACATAGCAGGAGATGTGCACGCAGGAGATGTGCGCCGCAGGAGATGTACAAAGCAGGAGATGTGCGCCGCAGGCGATATGCGCCAACGGAGATGTGCACCGCAGGAGATGTGCGCCGCAGGAGATCTGCACGCAGGAGATGTGCAACGCAGGAGATGTGCACAGCAGGAGATGTGCGCAGCAGGATGTGTGCACACAGTTTTTTTATTAATTTGATGTAATAATATTTTTTTGTAAATAAATGTTTCATTTATGTGCACCGCAGGGTGTGCGCCGCAGGATGTGCGCCGCAAGAGATGTGCACCGCAGGAGATGTGCGCAGCAGGAGATGTGCGCAGCAGGAGATGTGTGCCGCAGGAGATGTGCTCAGCAGGAGATGTGCACCACTTGAGATGTGCGCTGCAGAAGATGTGCGCCGCAGGCGATATGCGCAGCAGGAGATGTGTGCCGCAGTTTTTTTATTAATATGATTTAATTTTAATTTTTTTGTAAATAACTGTTTTATTTATGTGCAACGCAGGGTTCGCAACGCAGGATGTGCGCCGCAAGAGATATGCACCGCAGGAGATGTGCGCCGCAGGAGATCTGCACGCAGGAGATGTGCAACGCAGGAGATGTGCACAGCAGGAGATGTGCGCAGCAGGATGTGTGCACACAGTTTTTTTATTAATTTGATGTAATAATATTTTTTTGTAAATAAATGTTTTATTTATGTGCACCGCAGGGTGTGCGCCGCAGGATGTGCGCCGCAAGAGATGTGCACCGCAGGAGATGTGCGCAGCAAGAGATGTGCACCGCAGGAGATGTGTGCCGCAGAAGATGTGCGCAGCAGGAGAAGTGCACGCAGGAGATTAGCACGCAGGAGATGTGCACCGCAGGATGTGTGCGCACAGTTTTTTTATTAATTTGAGTTAATTATTATAATTTATTTGTAAATAAATGTTTCATTTATGTGCAACGAAGGGTGTGCGCCGCAGGATGTGCACCGCCGCCGGAGATGTGCGCTTCAGGAGATGTGCACCGCAGGAGATGTGTACGCAGGAGATATGCGCCGCAGGAGATGAGTGCCGCAGGAGATGTGCGCCGCAGGATGTGTGCGCACAGTTTTTTTAGGAATTTGAGTTAATTATTATTATTTTTTGTAAATAAATGTTTCATTTATGTGCACCACAGGGTGTGCGACGAGGGAGGGTCACTGCAGGAGATTTGCGCAGCAGGAGATGTGCGCCACTGGAGATGTGCACCGCAGGAGATGTGCACGCAGGAGATGTGCACGCAGGAGATGTGCGCCGCAGGAGATGTGCGCCGCAGGAGATGTACATAGCAGGAGATGTGCACGCAGGAGATGTGCGCCGCAGGAGATGTACAAAGCAGGAGATGTGCGCCGCAGGCGATATGCGCCAACGGAGATGTGCACCGCAGGAGATGTGCGCCGCAGGAGATCTGCACGCAGGAGATGTGCAACGCAGGAGATGTGCACAGCAGGAGATGTGCGCAGCAGGATGTGTGCACACAGTTTTTTTATTAATTTGATGTAATAATATTTTTTTGTAAATAAATGTTTCATTTATGTGCACCGCAGGGTGTGCGCCGCAGGATGTGCGCCGCAAGAGATGTGCACCGCAGGAGATGTGCGCAGCAGGAGATGTGCACCGCAGGAGATGTGTGCCACAGAAGATGAGCGCAGCAGGAGATGTGCGTCACAGGAGATGTGCAGAGCAGGAGATGTGCGCAGCAGGAGATGTGCAGAGCAGGAGATGTGCGTTGCAGGATTAGTGCGCACAGTTTTTTTATTAATTTGAGTTAATTATTATTTTTTTTTTGTAAGTAAATGTTTCATTTATGTGCACCGCAGGGTGTGCGCCGCAAGAGATGTGCACCGCCGGAAATGTGCGCAGCAGGAGATGTGCACCGCAGGAGATGTGCGCAGCAGGAGATGTGTGCCGCAGGAGATGTGCTCAGCAGGAGATGTGCACCACTTGAGATGTGCGCTGCACAAGATGTGCGCCGCAGGCGATATGCGCAGCAGGAGATGTGTGCCGCAGTTTTTTTATTAATATGATATAATTTTAATTTTATTGTAAATAACTGTTTTATTTATGTGCAACGCAGGGTTCGCAACGCAGGATGTGCGCCGCAAGAGATATGCACCGCAGGAGATGTGCGCAACAGGAGATGTGCACCACAGGAGATGTGCGCCGCAGGAGATGTGCACCGCAGGAGATGTGCGCCGCAGGAGATGTGCACCGCAGGAGAAGTGCACGCAGGAGATTAGCACGCAGGAGATGTGCGCCGCAGGATGTGTGCGCACAGTTTTTTTATTAATTTGAGTTAATTATTATAATTTATTTGTAAATAAATGTTTCATTTATGTGTAACGAAGGGTGTGCGCCGCAGGATGTGCACTGCCGCCGGAGATGTGCGCGGCAGGAGATGTGCACCGCAGGAGATGTACACCGCAGGAGATGTGCGCAGCAGGAGATTTGCACCGCAGGAGATGTGTACGCAGGAGATATGCGCCGCAGGAGATGAGTGCCGCAGGAGAAGTGCGCCGCAGGATGTGTGCGCACAGTTTTTTTAGGAATTTGAGTTAATTATTATTATTTTTTGTAAATAAATGTTTCATTTATGTGCACCGCAGGGTGTGCGACGAGGGAGGGTCACTGCAGGAGATGTGCACGCAGGAGATGTGCACGCAGGAGATGTGCGCCGCAGGAGATGTGCGCCGCAGGAGATGTACATAGCAGGAGATGTGCACGCAGGAGATGTGCGCCGCAGGAGATGTACAAAGCAGGAGATGTGCGCCGCAGGCGATATGCGCCACCGGAGATGTGCACCGCAGGAGATGTGCGCCGCAGGAGATCTGCACGCAGGAGATGTGCAACGCAGGAGATGTGCACAGCAGGAGATGTGCACAGCAGGATGTGTGCACACAGTTTTTTTATTAATTTGAGTTAATTATTATAGTTTATTTGTAAATAAATGTTTCATTTATGTGCAACGAAGGGTGTGCGCCGCAGGATGTGCGCCGCAAGAGATGTGCACCGCAGGAGATGTGCGCAGCAGGAGATGTGCACTGCAGGAGATGTGCGCCGCAGGAGATGTGAGTCGCAGGAGATGAGTGCCGCAGGAGATGTGCGCAGCAGGAGATGTGTACGCAGGAGATATGCGCCGCAGGAGATGAGTGCCGCAGGAGATGTGCGCCGCAGGATGTGTGCGCACAGTTTTTTTAGGAATTTGAGTTAATTATTATTATTTTTTGTAAATAAATGTTTCATTTATGTGCACTGCAGGGTGTGCGACGAGGGAGGGTCACTTCAGGAGATTTGCGCAGCAGGAGATGTGCGCCACTGGAGATGTGCACCGCAGGAGATGTGCACGCAGGAGATGTGCACGCAGGAGATGTGCGCCGCAGGAGATGTGCGCCGCAGGAGATGTACATAGCAGGAGATGTGCACGCAGGAGATGTGCGCCGCAGGAGATGTACAAAGCAGGAGATGTGCGCCGCAGGCGATATGCGCCACCGGAGATGTGCACCGCAGGAGATGTGCGCCGCAGGAGATCTGCACGCAGGAGATGTGCAACGCAGGAGATGTGCACAGCAGGAGATGTGCGCAGCAGGATGTGTGCACACAGTTTTTTTATTAATTTGATATAATAATATTTTTTTGTAAATAAATGTTTCATTTATGTGCACCGCAGGGTGTGCGCCGCAGGATGTGCGCCGCAAGAGATGTGCACTGCAGGAGATGTGCGGAGCAGGAGATGTGCACAGCAGGAGATATGTGCCGCAGAAGATGTGCGCAGCAGGAGATGTGCAGAGCAGGAGATGTGCAGAGGAGGAGATGTGCGCAGCAGGAGATGTGCAGAGCAGGAGATGTGCGCTGCAGGATTAGTGCGCACAGTTTTTTTTCTTAATTTGAGTTAATTATTATTTTTTTTTGTAAGTAAATGTTTCATTTATGTGCACCGCAGGGTGTGCGCCACAAGAGATGTGCACCGCCGGAAATGTGCGCAGCAGGAGATGTGCACCGCAGGAGATGTGCGCAGCAGGAGATGTGTGCCGCAGGAAATGTGATCAGCAGGAGATGTGCACCACTTGAGATGTGCGCTGCAGGAGATGTGCGCCGCAGGCGATATGCGCAGCAGGAGATGTGTGCCGCAAGAGATATGCACCGCAGGAGATGTGTGCAACAGGAGATGTGCACCACAGGAGATGTGCGCAGCAGGAGATGTGCACCGCAGGAGATGTGCGCCGCAGGAGATGTGCACCGCAGGAGAAGTGCACGCAGGAGATTAGCACGCAGGAGATGTGCGCCGCAGGATGTGTGCGCACAGTTTTTTTATTAATTTGAGTTAATTATTATAATTTATTTGTAAATAAATGTTTCATTTATGTGCAACGAAGTGTGTGCGCCGCAGGATGTGCACCGCCGCCGGAGATGTGCGCTTCAGGAGATATGCACCGCAGGAGATGTGTGCCGCAGAAGATGTGCGCAGCAGGAGATGTGCGTCACAGGAGATGTGCAGAGCAGGAGATGTGCGCAGCAGGAGATGTGCAGAGCAGGAGATGTGCGTTGCAGGATTAGTGCGCACAGTTTTTTTATTAATTTGAGTTAATTATTATTTTTTTTTTGTAAGTAAATGTTTCATTTATGTGCACCGCAGGGTGTGCGCCGCAAGAGATGTGCACCGCCGGAAATGTGCGCAGTAGGAGATGTGCACCGCAGGAGATGTGCGCCACTGGAGATGTGCACCGCAGGAGATGTGCACGCAGGAGATGTGCACGCAGGAGATGTGCGCCGCAGGAGATGTGCGCCGCAGGAGATGTACATAGCAGGAGATTTGCACGCAGGAGATGTGCGCCGCAGGAGATGTGCGCAGCAGGAGATGTGCGCCGCAGGAGATGTACACCGCAGGAGATGTGCGCAGCATGAGAGGTGCACCGCAGGAGATGTGTACGCAGGAGATATGCGCCCAGGAGATGTGCGACGCAGGATGTGTGCGGAGATGTGCACCGCAGGAGATGTGCGCAGCAGGATGTGTGCGCACAGTTTTTTTATTAATTTTATTTATGTGCATCTTATGTTCTGCAATGCAGGAGATGTGCGCAGCAGGAGATTTGCGCCGCAGGATGTGTGCGCACAGTTTTTTTATTACTTTGAGTTAATTATTATAATTTTTTTGTAAATAAATGTTTCATTTATGTGCAACGCAGGGTGTGCGCCGCAGGATGTGCGCCGCAAGAGATGTGCACCGCAGGAGATGTGCTCAGCAGGAGATGTGCACCACTTGAGATGTGCGCTGCAGGAGATGTGCACCGCAGGCAATATGCGCAGCAGGAGATGTGTGCCGCAGTTTTTTTATTAATATGATTTAATTTTAATTTTTTTTGTAAATAACTGTTTTATTTATGTGCAACGCAGGGTTCGCAACGCAGGATGTGCGCCGCAAGAGATATGCACCGCAGGAGATGTGTGCAACAGGAGATGTGCACCACAGGAGATGTGCGCAGCAGGAGATGTGCACCGCAGGAGATGTGCGCCGCAGGAGATGTGCACCGCAGGAGAAGTGCACGCAGGACATTAGCACGCAGGAGATGTGCGCCGCAGGATGTGTGCGCACAGTTTTTTTATTAATTTGAGTTAATTATTATAATTTATTTGTAAATAAATGTTTCATTTATGTGCAACGAAGGGTGTGCGCCGCAGGATGTGCACCGCAAGAGATATGCACCGCCGGAGATGTGCACAGCAGGAGATGTGCACCGCAGGAGATGTACACCGCAGGAGATGTGCGCAGCAGGAGATGTGCACCGCAGGAGATGTGTACGCAGGAGATATGCGCCGCAGGAGATGAGTGCCGCAGGAGATGTGCGCCGCAGGATGTGTGCGGAGATGTGCACCGCAGGAGTTGTGCGCAGCAGGAGATGTGCACCGCAGGAGATGTGCGCCGCAGGAGATGTGCACCGCAAGAGATGTGCGCAGCAAGAGATTGGCACGCAGGAGATGTGCGCCGCAGGATGTGTGCGGAGATGTGCACCGCAGGAGATGTGCGCAGCAGGATGTGTGCGCACAGTTTTTTTATTAATTTTATTTATGTGCATCTTATGTTCTGCAATGCAGGAGATGTGCGCAGCAGGAGATTTGCGCCGCAGGATGTGTGCGCACAGTTTTTTTATTAATTTGAGTTAATTATTATAATTTTTTTGTAAATAAATGTTTCATATATGTGCAACGCAGGGTGTGCGCCGCAGGATGTGCGCCGCAAGAGATATGCACCGGCGGAGATGTGCGCAGCAGGAGATGTGCACCGCAGGAGATGTGCAACGCAAGAGATGTGCACCGCAGGAGATGTGCGCAGCAGGAGATGTGCACCGCAGGAGATGTGTGCCGCAGAAGATGTGCGCAGCAGGAGATGTGCGTCACAGGAGATGTGCAGAGCAGGAGATGTGCGCAGCAGGAGATGTGCAGAGCAGGACATGTGCGTTGCAGGATTAGTGCGCACAGTTTTTTTATTAATTTGAGTTAATTATTATTTTTTTTTTGTAAGTAAATGTTTCATTTATGTGCACCGCAGGGTGTGCGCCGCAAGAGATGTGCACCGCCGGAAATGTGCGCAGCAGGAGATGTGCACCGCAGGAGATGTGCGCAGCAGGAGATGTGTGCCGCAGGAGATGTGCTAAGCAGGAGATGTGCACCACATGAGATGTGCGCTGCAGGAGATGTGCGCCGCAGGCGATATGCGCAGCAGGAGATGTGTGCCGCAGTTTTTTTATTAATATGATTTAATTTTAATTTTTTTTGTAAATAACTGTTTTATTTATGTGCAATGCAGGGTTCGCAACGCAGGATGTGCGCCGCAAGAGATATGCACCGCAGGAGATGTGCGCAACAGGAGATGTGCACCACAGGAGATGTGCGCAGCAGGAGATGTGCACCGCAGGAGATGTGCGCCGCAGGAGATGTGCACCGCAGGAGAAGTGCACGCAGGAGATTAGCACGCAGGAGATGTGCGCCGCAGGATGTGTGCGCACAGTTTTTTTATTAATTTGAGTTAATTATTATAATTTATTTGTAAATAAATGTTTCATTTATGTGCAACGAAGGGTGTGCGCCGCAGGATGTGCACCGCCGCCGGAGATGTGCGCTTCAGGAGATTTGCACCGCAGGAGATGTGTGCCGCAGAAGATGTGCGCAGCAGGAGATGTGCGTCACAGGAGATGTGCAGAGCAGGAGATGTGCGCAGCAGGAGATGTGCAGAGCAGGAGATGTGCGTTGCAGGATTAGTGCGCACAGTTTTTTTATTAATTTGAGTTAATTATTATTTTTTTTTTGTAAGTAAATGTTTCATTTATGTGCACCGCAGGGTGTGCGCCGCAAGAGATGTGCACCGCCGGAAATGTGCGCAGCAGGAGATGTGCACCGCAGGAGATGTGTACGCAGGAGATATGCGCCGCAGGAGATGAGTGCCGCAGGAGATGTGCGCCGCAGGATGTGTGCGCACAGTTTTTTTAGGAATTTGAGTTAATTATTATTATTTTTTGTAAATAAATGTTTGATTTATGTGCACCGCAGGGTGTGCGACGAGGGAGGGTCACTGCAGGAGATTTGCGCAGCAGGAGATGTGCGCCACTGGAGATGTGCACCGCAGGAGATGTGCACGCAGGAGATGTGCACGCAGGAGATGTGCGCCGCAGGAGATGTGCGCCGCAGGAGATGTACATAGCAGGAGATGTGCACGCAGGAGATGTGCGCCGCAGGAGATGTGCGCAGCAGGAGATGTGCGCCGCAGGAGATGTACACCGCAGGAGATGTGCGCAACATGAGATGTGCACCGCAGGAGATGTGTACGCAGGAGATATGCGCCGCAGGAGATGTGCGACGCAGGATGTGTGCGCACAGTTTTTTTATTAATTTGAGTTAATTATTATAATTTTTTTGTAAATAAATGTTTCATTTATGTGCAACGCAGGGTGTGCGCCGCAGGATGTGCGCCGCAGGATGTGCGCCGCAAGAGATGTGCACCGCAGGAGATGTGCGCAGCAGGAGATGTGCACTGTAGGAGATGTGCGCCGCAGGAGATGTGAGTCGCAGGAGATGTACATAGCAGGAGATGTGCGCCGCAGGCGATATGCGCAGCAGGAGATGTGTGCCGCAGTTTTTTTATTAATTTGATTTTATTTTTTTATTGTTTTGTAAATAAATGTTTCATTTATGTGCAACGCAGGGTGTGCGCCGCAGGATGTGCGCCGCAAGAGATATGCACAGGCGGAGATGTGCGCAGCAGGAGATGTGCACCGCAGGAGATGTGCGCCGCAGGAGATGTGCACCGCAGGAGAAGTGCACGCAGGAGATTAGCACGCAGGAGATGTGCGCCGCAGGATGTGTGCGCACAGTTTTTTTATTAATTTGAGTTAATTATTATAATTTATTTGTAAATAAATGTTTCATTTATGTGTAACGAAGGGTGTGCGCCGCAGGAGATGTGTACGCAGGAGATATGCGCCGCAGGAGATGAGTGCCGCAGCAGATGTGCGCCGCAGGATGTGTGCGAACAGTTTTTTTAGGAATTTGAGTTAATTATTATTATTTTTTGTAAATAAATGTTTCATTTATGTGCACCGCAGGGTGTGCGACGAGGGAGGGTCACTGCAGGAGATTTGCGCAGCAGGAGATGTGCGCCACTGGAGATGTGCACCGCAGGAGATGTGCACGCAGGAGATGTGCACGCAGGAGATGTGCGCCGCAGGAGATGTGCGCCGCAGGAGATGTACATAGCAGGAGATGTGCACGCAGGAGATGTGCGCCGCAGGAGATGTACAAAGCAGGAGATGTGCGCCGCAGGCGATATGCGCCACCGGAGATGTGCACCGCAGGAGATGTGCGCCGCAGGAGATCTGCACGCAGGAGATGTGCAACGCAGGAGATGTGCACAGCAGGAGATGTGCGCAGCAGGATGTGTGCACACAGTTTTTTTATTAATTTGATGTAATAATATTTTTTTGTAAATAAATGTTTCATTTATGTGCACCGCAGGGTGTGTGCCGCAGGATGTGCGCCGCAAGAGATGTGCACTGCAGGAGATGTGCGGAGCAGGAGATGTGCACCGCAGGAGATGTGCACGCAGGAGATGTGCGCCGCAGGAGATGTGCGCAGCAGGAGATGTGCGCCGCAGGAGATGTACACCGCAGGAGATGTGCG
This sequence comes from Pleuronectes platessa, assembly GCF_947347685.1. Lineage (NCBI taxonomy): Eukaryota > Metazoa > Chordata > Actinopteri > Pleuronectiformes > Pleuronectidae > Pleuronectes > Pleuronectes platessa. The sequence continues at coordinate 35,131 of NW_026519191.1, forward strand.
CAACATGAGATGTGCACCGCAGGAGATGTGTACGCAGGAGATATGCGCCGCAGGAGATGTGCGACGCAGGATGTGTGCGCACAGTTTTTTTATTAATTTGAGTTAATTATTATAATTTTTTTGTAAATAAATGTTTCATTTATGTGCAACGCAGGGTGTGCGCCGCAGGATGTGCGCCGCAGGATGTGAGCCGCAAGAGATGTGCACCGCAGGAGATGTGCGCAGCAGGAGATGTGCACTGTAGGAGATGTGCGCCGCAGGAGATGTGAGTCGCAGGAGATGTACATAGCAGGAGATGTGCGCCGCAGGCGATATGCGCAGCAGGAGATGTGTGCCGCAGTTTTTTTATTAATTTGATTTTATTTTTTTATTGTTTTGTAAATAAATGTTTCATTTATGTGCAACGCAGGGTGTGCGCCGCAGGATGTGCGCCGCAAGAGATATGCACAGGCGGAGATGTGCGCAGCAGGAGATGTGCACCGCAGGAGATGTGCGCAGCAGGAGATGTGTGCCGCAGGAGATGTGCTAAGCAGGAGATGTGCACCACATGAGATGTGCGCTGCAGGAGATGTGCGCCGCAGGCGATATGCGCAGCAGGAGATGTGTGCCGCATTTTTTTTATTAATATGATTTAATTTTAATTTTTTTTGTAAATAACTGTTTTATTTATGTGCAATGCAGGGTTCGCAACGCAGGATGTGCGCCGCAAGAGATATGCACCGCAGGAGATGTGCGCAACAGGAGATGTGCACCACAGGAGATGTGCGCAGCAGGAGATGTGCACCGCAGGAGATGTGCGCCGCAGGAGATGTGCACCGCAGGAGAAGTGCACGCAGGAGATTAGCACGCAGGAGATGTGCGCCGCAGGATGTGTGCGCACAGTTTTTTTATTAATTTGAGTTAATTATTATAATTTATTTGTAAATAAATGTTTCATTTATGTGCAACGAAGGGTGTGCGCCGCAGGATGTGCACCGCCGCCGGAGATGTGCGCTTCAGGAGATTTGCACCGCAGGAGATGTGTGCCGCAGAAGATGTGCGCAGCAGGAGATGTGCGTCACAGGAGATGTGCAGAGCAGGAGATGTGCGCAGCAGGAGATGTGCAGAGCAGGAGATGTGCGTTGCAGGATTAGTGCGCACAGTTTTTTTATTAATTTGAGTTAATTATTATTTTTTTTTTGTAAGTAAATGTTTCATTTATGTGCACCGCAGGGTGTGCGCCGCAAGAGATGTGCACCGCCGGAAATGTGCGCAGCAGGAGATGTGCACCGCAGGAGATGTGTACGCAGGAGATATGCGCCGCAGGAGATGAGTGCCGCAGGAGATGTGCGCCGCAGGATGTGTGCGCACAGTTTTTTTAGGAATTTGAGTTAATTATTATTATTTTTTGTAAATAAATGTTTGATTTATGTGCACCGCAGGGTGTGCGACGAGGGAGGGTCACTGCAGGAGATTTGCGCAGCAGGAGATGTGCGCCACTGGAGATGTGCACCGCAGGAGATGTGCACGCAGGAGATGTGCACGCAGGAGATGTGCGCCGCAGGAGATGTGCGCCGCAGGAGATGTACATAGCAGGAGATGTGCACTTAGGAGATGTGCGCCGCAGGAGATGTGCGCAGCAGGAGATGTGCGCCGCAGGAGATGTACACCGCAGGAGATGTGCGCAACATGAGATGTGCACCGCAGGAGATGTGTACGCAGGAGATATGCGCCGCAGGAGATGTGCGACGCAGGATGTGTGCGCACAGTTTTTTTATTAATTTGAGTTAATTATTATAATTTTTTTGTAAATAAATGTTTCATTTATGTGCAACGCAGGGTGTGCGCCGCAGGATGTGCGCCGCAGGATGTGCGCCGCAAGAGATGTGCACCGCAGGAGATGTGCGCAGCAGGATATGTGCACTGTAGGAGATGTGCGCCGCAGGAGATGTGAGTCGCAGGAGATGTACATAGCAGGAGATGTGCGCCGCAGGCGATATGCGCAGCAGGAGATGTGTGCCGCAGTTTTTTTATTAATTTGATTTTATTTTTTTATTGTTTTGTAAATAAATGTTTCATTTATGTGCAACGCAGGGTGTGCGCCGCAGGATGTGCGCCGCAAGAGATATGCACAGGCGGAGATGTGCGCAGCAGGAGATGTGCACCGCAGGAGATGTGCGCCGCAGGAGATGTGCACCGCAGGAGAAGTGCACGCAGGAGATTAGCACGCAGGAGATGTGAACCGCAGGATGTGTGCGCACAGTTTTTTTATTAATTTGAGTTAATTATTATAATTTATTTGTAAATAAATGTTTCATTTATGTGTAACGAAGGGTTTGCGCCGCAGGAGATGTGTACGCAGGAGATATGCGCCGCAGGAGATGAGTGCCGCAGCAGATGTGCGCCGCAGGATGTGTGCGAACAGTTTTTTTAGGAATTTGAGTTAATTATTATTATTTTTTGTAAATAAATGTTTCATTTATGTGCACCGCAGGGTGTGCGACGAGGGAGGGTCACTGCAGGAGATTTGCGCAGCAGGAGATGTGCGCCACTGGAGATGTGCACCGCAGGAGATGTGCACGCAGGAGATGTGCACGCAGGAGATGTGCGCCGCAGGAGATGTGCGCCGCAGGAGATGTACATAGCAGGAGATGTGCACGCAGGAGATGTGCGCCGCAGGAGATGTACAAAGCAGGAGATGTGCGCCGCAGGCGATATGCGCCACCGGAGATGTGCACCGCAGGAGATGTGCGCCGCAGGAGATCTGCACGCAGGAGATGTGCAACGCAGGAGATGTGCACAGCAGGAGATGTGCGCAGCAGGATGTGTGCACACAGTTTTTTTATTAATTTGATGTAATAATATTTTTTTGTAAATAAATGTTTCATTTATGTGCACCGCAGGGTGTGTGCCGCAGGATGTGCGCCGCAAGAGATGTGCACTGCAGGAGATGTGCGGAGCAGGAGATGTGCACCGCAGGAGATGTGCACGCAGGAGATGTGCGCCGCAGGAGATGTGCGCAGCAGGAGATGTGCGCCGCAGGAGATGTACACCGCAGGAGATGTGCGCAACATGAGATGTGCACCGCAGGAGATGTGTACGCAGGAGATATGCGCCGCAGGAGATGTGCGACGCAGGATGTGTGCGCACAGTTTTTTTATTAATTTGAGTTAATTATTATAATTTTTTTGTAAATAAATGTTTCATTTATGTGCAACGCAGGGTGTGCGCCGCAGGATGTGCGCCGCAGGATGTGAGCCGCAAGAGATGTGCACCGCAGGAGATGTGCGCAGCAGGAGATGTGCACTGTAGGAGATGTGCGCCGCAGGAGATGTGAGTCGCAGGAGATGTACATAGCAGGAGATGTGCGCCGCAGGCGATATGCGCAGCAGGAGATGTGTGCCGCAGTTTTTTTATTAATTTGATTTTATTTTTTTATTGTTTTGTAAATAAATGTTTCATTTATGTGCAACGCAGGGTGTGCGCCGCAGGATGTGCGCCGCAAGAGATATGCACAGGCGGAGATGTGCGCAGCAGGAGATGTGCACCGCAGGAGATGTGCGCCGCAGGAGATGTGCACCGCAGGAGAAGTGCACGCAGGAGATTAGCACGCAGGAGATGTGCGCCGCAGGATGTGTGCGCACAGTTTTTTTATTAATTTGAGTTAATTATTATAATTTATTTGTAAATAAATGTTTCATTTATGTGCAACGAAGGGTGTGCGCCGCAGGATGTGCACCGCCGCCGGAGATGTGCGCTTCAGGAGATGTGCACCGCAGGAGATGTGTGCCGCAGAAGATGTGCGCAGCAGGAGATGTGCGTCACAGGAGATATGCAGAGCAGGAGATGTGCGCAGCAGGAGATGTGCAGAGCAGGAGATGTGCGTTGCAGGATTAGTGCGCACAGTTTTTTTATTAATTTGAGTTAATTATTATTTTTTTTTGTAAGTAAATGTTTCATTTATGTGCACCGCAGGGTGTGCGCCGCAAGAGATGTGTACGCAGGAGATATGCGCCGCAGGAGATGAGTGCCGCAGGAGATGTGCGCCGCAGGATGTGTGCGCACAGTTTTTTTAGGAATTTGAGTTAATTATTATTATTTTTTGTAAATAAATGTTTGATTTATGTGCACCGCAGGGTGTGCGACGAGGGAGGGTCACTGCAGGAGATTTGCGCAGCAGGAGATGTGCGCCACTGGAGATGTGCACCGCAGGAGATGTGCACGCAGGAGATGTGCGCCGCAGGAGATGTGCGCCGCAGGAGATGTACATAGCAGGAGATGTGCACGCAGGAGATGTGCGCAGCAGGAGATGTGCGCCGCAGGAGATGTGCACCGCAGGAGATGTGTACGCAGGAGATATGCGCCGCAGGAGATTAGTGCCGCAGGAGATGTGCGCCGCAGGATGTGTGCGCACAGTTTTTTTAGGAATTTGAGTTAATTATTATTATTTTTTGTAAATAAATGTTTGATTTATGTGCACCGCAGGGTGTGCGACGAGGGAGGGTCACTGCAGGAGATTTGCGCAGCAGGAGATGTGCGCCACTGGAGATGTGCACCGCAGGAGATGTGCACGCAGGAGATGTGCGCCGCAGGAGATGTGCGCCGCAGGAGATGTACATAGCAGGAGATGTGCACGCAGGAGATGTGCGCCGCAGGAGATGTGCGCAGCAGGAGATGTGCGCCGCAGGAGATGTGCACCGCAGGAGATGTGTACGCAGGAGATATGCGCCGCAGGAGATGTGCGACGCAGGATGTGTGCGGAGATGTGCACCGCAGGAGATGTGCGCAGCAGGATGTGTGCGCACAGTTTTTTTATTAATTTTATTTATGTGCATCTTATGTTCTGCAATGCAGGAGATGTGCGCAGCAGGAGATTTGCGCCGCAGGATGTGTGCGCACAGTTTTTTTATTAATTTGAGTTAATTATTATAATTTTTTTGTAAATAAATGTTTCATTTATGTGCAACGCAGGGTGTGCGCCGCAGGATGTGCGCCGCAAGAGATGTGCACCGCAGGAGATGTGCGCAGCAGGAGATGTGCACTGCAGGAGATGTGTGCCGCAGGAGATGTGAGTCGCAGGAGATGTACGTAGCAGGAGATGTGCGCCGCAGGCGATATGCGCAGCAGGAGATGTGTGCCGCTATTTTTTTATTAATTTGATTTTATTTTTTTATTGTTTTGTAAATAAATGTTTCATTTATGTGCAACGCAGGGTGTGCGCCGCAGGATGTGCGCCGCAAGAGATATGCACCGGCGGAGATGTGCACAGCAGGAGATGTGCGCCGCAGGAGATGTGCACCGCAGGAGAAGTGCACGCAGGAGATTAGCACGCAGGAGATGTGCGCCGCAGGATGTGTGCGCACAGTTTTTTTTATTAATTTGAGTTAATTATTATAATTTATTTGTAAATAAATGTTTCATTTATGTGCAACGAAGGGTGTGCGCCGCAGGATGTGCACCGCCGCCGGAGATGTGCGCTTCAGGAGATGTGCACCGCAGGAGATGTGTGCCGCAGAAGATGTGCGCAGCAGGAGATGTACACCGCAGGAGATGTGCGCAGCATGAGATGTGCACCGCAGGAGATGTGTACGCAGGAGATATGCGCCGCAGGAGATGTGCGACGCAGGATGTGTGCGGAGATGTGCACCGCAGGAGATGTGCGCAGCAGGATGTGTGCGCACAGTTTTTTTATTAATTTTATTTATGTGCATCTTATGTTCTGCAATGCAGGAGATGTGCACCGCAGGAGATGTGCAACGCAAGAGATGTGCACCGCAGGAGATGTGCGCAGCAGGAGATGTGTGCCGCAGAAGATGTGCGCAGCAGGAGATGTGCGCAGCAGGAGATGTGCAGAGCAGGAGATGTGCGCTGCAGGATTAGTGCGCACAGTTTTTTTATTAATTTGATGTAATAATATTTTTTTGTAAATAAATGTTTCATTTATGTGCACCGCAGGGTGTGCGCCGCAGGATGTGCGCCGCAAGAGATGTGCACTGCAGGAGATGTGCGGAGCAGGAGATGTGCACCGCAGGAGATGTGTGCCGCAGAAGATGTGCGCAGCAGGAGATGTGCAGAGCAGGAGATGTGCAGAGCAGGAGATGTGCGCAGCAGGAGATGTGCAGAGCAGGAGATGTGCGCTGCAGGATTAGTGCGCACAGTTTTTTTATTAATTTGAGTGAATTATTATTTTTTTTGTAAGTAAATGTTTCATTTATGTGCACCGTAGGGTGTGCGCCGCAAGATATGTGCACCGCCGGAAATGTGCGCAGCAGGAGATGTGCACTGCAGGAGATGTGCGCAGCAGGAGATGTGTGCCGCAGGAGATGTGCTCAGCAGGAGATGTGCACCACTTGAGATGTGCGCTGCAGGAGATGTGCGCCGCAGGCGATATGCGCAGCAGGAGATGTGTGCCGCAGTTTTTTTATTAATATGATTTAATTTTAATTTTTTTTGTAAATAACTGTTTTATTTATGTGCAACGCAGGGTTCGCAACGCAGGATGTGCGCCGCAAGAGATATGCACCGCAGGAGATGTGCGCAACAGGAGATGTGCACCACAGGAGATGTGCGCAGCAGGAGATGTGCACCGCAGGAGATGTGCGCCGCAGGAGATGTGCACCGCAGGAGAAGTGCACGCAGGAGATTAGCACGCAGGAGATGTGCGCCACAGGATGTGTGCGCACAGTTTTTTTATTAATTTGAGTGAATTATTATAATTTATTTGTAAATAAATGTTTCATATATGTGCAACGAAGGGTGTGCGCCGCAGGATGTGCACCGCAAGAGATATGCACCGCCGGAGATGTGCACAGCAGGAGATGTGCACCGCAGGAGATGTACACCGCAGGAGATGTGCGCAGCAGGAGATGTGCACCGCAAAAGATGTGCGCAGCAAGAGATTGGCACGCAGGAGATGTGCTCCGCAGGATGTGTGCGCACAGTTTTTTTATTAATTTTATTTATGTGCATCTTATGTTCTGCAATGCAGGAGATGTGCGCAGCAGGAGATATGCGCCGCAGGAGATGTGCGCAGCAGGAGATGTGCACCACTTGAGATATGCATTGCAGGAGATGTGCACAGGAAGTGTGCGCTGCAGTATATGTACATAGCAGGAAATATGAACCGCAGGCGATATGCACAGTAGGAGATGTGCGCCACTGGAGATGTGCATCGCAGGAGATGTGCGCCGCAGGAGATGTGCATGCAGGAGATGTGAGCAGCAGGAGATGTACATAGCAGGAGATGTGCGCCGCAGGCGATATGAGCAGCAGGAGATGTGTGCCGCAGTTTTTTTATTAATTTGGTTTGATTTTTTTATTTTTTTGTAAATAACTGTTTCATTTATGTGCAACGCAGGGTTCGCAATGCAGGATGTGTGCCGCAAGAGATATGCACCGCAGGAGATGTGCGCAACAGGAGATGTGCACCACAGGAGATGTGCGCAGCAGGAGATGTGCGCCGCAGGAGATGTGCACCGCAGGAGATGTGCATGCAGGAGATTAGCACGCAGGAGATGTGCGCCGCAGGATGTGTGCGCACAGTTTTTTTTATTAATTTGAGTTAATTATTATTGTTTTTTTGTAAATAAATGTTTCATTCATGTGCACCACAGGGTGCGCGCCGCAAGAGATGTGCACCGCCGGAGATGTGCGCCACTGGAGATGTGCAACGCAGGAGATGTGCGCCGCAGGAGATGTGCATGCAGGAGATGTGAGCCGCAGGAGATGTACATAGCAGGAGATGTGCACCGCAGGAGATGTGCGCCGCAAGAGATGTGCACCGCCGGATATTTGCGCAGCAGGAGATGTGCACCACAGGAGATGTGCGCCGCAGGAGATGTGTACGCAGGAGATATGCGCCGCAGGAGATGAGTGCCGCAGGAGATGTGCGCCGCAGGATGTGTGCGCACAGTTTTTTTAGGAATTTTAGTTAATTATTATTATTTTTTGTAAATAAATGTTTCATTTATGTGCACCGCAGGGTGTGCGACGAGGGAGGGTCACTGCAGGAGATTTGCGCAGCAGGAGATGTGCGCCACTGGAGATGTGCACCGTAGGAGATGTGCACGCAGGAGATGTGCAAGCAGGAGATGTGCGCCGCAGGAGATGTACATAGCAGGAGATGTGCACATAGGAGATGTGCGCCGCAGGAGATGTGCAAAGCAGGAGATGTGCGCAGCAGGCGATATGCGCCGCAGGAGATGTGCGCCGCAGGAGATCTGCACGCAGGAGATGTGCAACGCAGGAGATGTGCACAGCAGGAGATGTGCGCAGCAGGATGTATGCACACAGTTTTTTTATTAATTTGATGTAATACTATTTTTTTGTAAATAAATGTTTCATTTATGTGCACCGCAGGGTGTGCGCCGCAGGATGTGCGCCGCAAGAGATGTGCACCGCAGGAGATGTGCGCAGCAGGAGATGTGCACCGCAGGAGATGTGCGCCGCAGGAGATGTGCGCCGCAGGATGTGTGCGCACAGTTTTTTTATTAATTTTATTTATGTGCATCTTATGTTCTGCAATGCAGGAGATGTGCGCAGTAGGGGGTGTGCACACGTTTTTTTTATTAATTTGATTTAATAATATTTTTTTGTAAATAAATGTTTCATTTATGTGCACCGCAGGGTGTGCGCCGTAAGAGATGTGCGCAGCAGGAGATGTGCACCGCAGGAGATGTACATAGCAGGAGATGTGCACGCAGGAGATGTGCACGCAGGAGATGTGCGCCGCAGGAGATGTACATAGCAGGAGATGTGCGCTGCAGGATGTGTGCGCACATTTTTTTCAGGAATTTGAGTTAATTATTATTATTTTTTGTGAATAAATGTTTCATTTATGTGCACCGCAGGGTGTGCGACGCAGGATGTTCACCGCAGGAGATTTCCGCAGCAGGAGATGTGCGCCACTGGAGATGTGCACCGCAGGAGATGTGCGCCGGAGGAGATGTGCGCCGCAGGAGATGTGCGCACAGTTAATTTATTTATGTGATTTAATAATATTTTTTTTGTAAATGTTTTATTCATGTGCACCACAGGGTGTGCAACGCAGGATGTGTGACGCAGCAGATTTGCAATGCAGGAGATGTGCGCCGTATTATTTATATTTCCTCCTTCCTGAGAATTCCTTTTATTTCATTAACAATTCTGTTTCATTTCGTCTGTATTTAATTTATTATTATTAAGTCATTTCCTTTTTGCTCAGGAAGCGTTCTACCGGTCAAAAAACTTAACAAGTGAGCCTATTGGTTCAAGGTGAAATAACTGCATGTTATTGGTGTAAAACGGTCTAAGTCCCGCCTCCTCACTCGAGTCAGAGAGGTGCGGTTCAGTGTGGAGACAGATGGAGCCTGATGAGAAGTTGAAATTACGGAGCGATATTACTGCTACTGGTACTCAATATAATACTGAACAAAGAAAAGTTAGAGTATGTTTGAGCCCATAACAAGTTTATCAACTACTGAGAGGACCTGGAGAGCAGCTTAGAGCACCGTTTATTCTTTTCTTTTCCCGGTGAGTTACACCTGCTAAATTAGCGGCCACACGTGGCACAGTAGCAAAATGCTATATGACTTAGCATAGCCTCGTGGTGTTTATGCCATTGAGTGTACTGTAAGATGTTTCATATTTCTTTAGTTATAGAGACAAAAGTGGACATTTGTATGTGTAATATGAGTATGTATGTGAGTTACATTTAGTACAGAGCTAAGGATTATGTAGCTGAATTTGAGCTTTGAGATTAGCTTTCTGTTCATCATTGTGCTGCTTGCATTCACAAATGCAAGGTGTCAGTGTTGTGACAAGAAAATGATTCACATTGCTTTACTTCCGATATTCACATATAGTGAGTAATTGATGTTAAGCTGCAGGTTGTTTGCATAATAATCTAACATTCATATTGTTTCACTGCCATTAAAATTGTAATTTAATAGTATTGTTTATACTTTAATATTAAGAGTTAATGTTATGATACAACAGTAATCCTTTATTCATGGGTTAAGTACTGAAATGTATTATATGTTGACATTGATCAAATTGAACTGTACAGTTAAGAGAATAAGAATATTTGCATATGTTGCTATATAAGCCGTGTTATGTTACACAGGCTGGGTTTTCTGGATACCCTTGAACTTTGAGTTGGATTGGAATCTCTCCCTGACGAGGGAGATGGCGAGCCACCCGTGTTGAGCACCTGGATTGAGGAGCGCTTCCAGCATTCATCTACCTTGCTGTCAGTGTGGTAAGACTGTGGGGAGGACCTCAAACGACAGTTGAATCTAGCAGAACTAGGGATGGGCATAATTAATCGACGATCGATTAATTGACCATTAAGAATGTCGTCGATGAAATCATTTTTTCATCGAGAAATTCGCTAATTACACATTTGACCACGGGGGGCAGTGTTTGAAAAAAACGCCACAGTCCTACTCAGTTACCTGCGACTTGCTGCGAGTTACCGTGTAGTTCCATTTCCAAAATAAACATGAAGAGGTCACGGCGAAGTGTTGCGTGGGACCATTTTGAGTTAAAAAAGGACTTGGTTCACTGCCAACACTGCAAAGCTATCCCAGAGGCTGCGGGAGACAAGGAGCCTGCGTTGTCTGACACGGACGAGGGGAGCGCTAACACCGGAATCACAGTAATGTGAGTTACTGGTTATTTTTATGAAGCTTTCTCGACTCGGTACCTTGTCTGATAGTTTTGAGTTACATTTGGCAAAACCTGTCAGACCTAAGTATTATATATTTGTAGTTGTTGTTTAACATTACGTTTTTTAAAATTATTATTATTTTATTTTGGAGGGAAAAAAAACGAGGGTCAGTTGTGTTTAGTAGCACCGGCTTCTAGCTGTCGGCTCCGCTGCTTAAGATTACGGCAGCGCATATTTTGTTCATCTTGTAATAAAGATCTCAATGAGGAAACATCACTGCATTTTAATGTAGCTTATAAATAGTGAATTTTTGAACTTGAAAATATTAATGATTAATCGAAAATTCGTCATTAACTCTCCCGACGATCGACGAAGACAATTTAATCGAACGCCCATCCCTAAGCAGAACATCCTATTTTTTGAGGATTACTTTTATTTTCTGGGTGCACCCATTTCAAAAGACATTTCTAATTTTACTAAACTGAATGCCGGCAATGTTGTAAATATTTTGTGTGTTAATACAATTGTTTTCATTTAAACCTAACTCTGTGTTCTGTTTGCTCATTGTGGTGTCTGATTCCTGTTAATTACTCCTCCCTACGAATCTTGGTTATACTGGTCCAGTGTGCGCCTCCATGTGGGTTACATGCGCAGCAGGAGATGTGCGCTTCAGGAGATGTGTGCCGCAGGAGATGTACATAGCAGGAGATGTACATAGCAGGAGATGTGCGCCGCAGGCGATATGCGCCACCGGAGATGTGCACCGCAGGAGATGTGCGCCGCAGGAGATGTGCACGCAGGAGATGTGCGCCATCGGAGATATGCACCGCAGGAGACGTGCACTGCAGGAGATTTGCGCAGCAGGAGATGTGCACCGCAGGAGATGTGCGCAGCAGGAGATGTGCACTGCAGGAGATGTGTACGCACAGTTTTTTTAGGAATTTTAGTTAATTATTATTATTTTTTGTAAATAAATGTTTCATTTATGTGCACCTCAGGAGATTTGCGCAGCAGGAGATGTGTGCCACTGGAGATGTGCACCACAGGAGATGTGCACGCAGGAGATGTGCACGCAGGAGATGTGCGCCGCAGGAGATTTACATAGCAGGAGATGAGCACGCAGGAGATGTACATTGCAGGATATGTGCACCGCAGGAGATGTCCACCGCAGGAGATGTGCGCAGCAGGAGATGTGCACAACAGGAGATGTGTACACAGGAGATATGCGCCGCAGGAGATGAGTTCCGCAGGAGATGTGCGCCACAGGATGTGTGCACCGCAGGAGATCTGCACCGCAGGAGATGTGCGCAGCAGGAGATGTGCACCGCAGGAGATCTGCACCGCAGGAGATGTGCGCAGCAGGAGATGTGCACCGCAGGAGATGTGCACGCAGAAGATGTGCGCCGCAGGAGATGTGCGCCGCAGGAGATTTACATAGCAGGAGATGAGCACTTAGGAGATGTACATAGCAGGATATGTGCACCACAGGAGATGTCCACCGCAGGAGATGTGCGCAGCAGGAGATGTGCACCGCAGGAGATGTGTACACAGGAGATATGCGCCGCAGGAGATGTGCGCCACAGGATGTGTGCGCACAGTTTTTTTAGGAATTTGAGTTAATTATTATTATTTTTTGTAAATAAATGTTTCATTTATGTGCACCGCAGGGTGTGCGACGCAGGATGTTCACCGCAGGAGATTTCCGCAGCAGGAGATGTGCGCCACTGGAGATGTGCACCGCAAGAGATGTGCACGCAGGAGATGTGCACTTAGGAGATGTGCGCTGCAGGAGATGTGCGCCGCAGGAGATGTGCACGCAGGAGATGTGCGCCATCGGAGATGTGCACCGCAGGAGATGTGCGCCGCAGGCGATATGCGCAGCAGGAGATGTACATAGCAGGAGATGTGCGCCGCAGGAGATGTCCACCGCAGGAGATGTGCGCAGCAGGAGATGTGCACAGCAGGAGATGTGTACACAGGAGATATGCGCAGCAGGAGATGTGCACAGCAGGAGATGTGCGCCGCAGGAGATTTACATAGCAGGAGATGAGCACGCAGGAGATGTACATAGCAGGATATGTGCACCGCAGGAGATGTCCACCGCAGGAGATGTGCGCCGCAGGCGATATGCGCAGCAGGAGATGTGCGCTGCAGGAGATGTGCGCCGCAGGAGATGTGCACGCAGGAGATGTGCGCCATCGGAGATGTGCACCACAGGAGATGTGCGCCGCAGGCGATATGCGCAGCAGGAGATGTACATAGCAGGAGATGTGCGCCGCAGGAGATAGACATAGCAGGAGATGTGCGCCGCAAGAGATGTGCAAGCAGGAGATGTGCAATGCAGGATGTGTGCGCACAGTTTTTTTAGGAATTTGAGTTAATTATTATTATTTTTTGTAAATAAATGTTTAATTTATTTGCACCGCAGGCTGTGCGACGCAGGATGTACACCGCAGGAGATTTGCGCAGCAGGAGATGTGCGCCACTGGAGATGTGCACCGCAGGAGATGTGCACGCAGGACATTTGCGCCGCAGGAGATGTACATAGCAGGAGATGTGCACGCAGGAGACGTGCACTGCAGGAGATTTGCGCAGCAGGAGATGTGCACCGCAGGAGATCTGCACCGCAGGAGATGTGCGCAGCAGGAGATGTGCACTGCAGGAGATGTGTACGCACAGTTTTTTTAGGAATTTGAGTTAATTATTATTATTTTTTGTAAATAAATGTTTCATTTATGTGCACCTCAGGAGATTTGCGCAGCATGAGATGTGCGCCACTGGAGATGTGCACCGCAGGAGATGTGCACGCAGAAGATGTGCGCCGCAGGAGATGTGCGCCGCAGGAGATTTACATAGCAGGAGATGAGCACTTAGGAGATGTACATAGCAGGATATGTGCACCACAGGAGAAGTCCACCGCAGGAGATGTGCGCAGCAGGAGATGTGCACCGCAGGAGATGTGTACACAGGAGATATGTGCCGCAGGAGATGTGCAAGCAGGAGATGTGCAATGCAGGATGTGTGCGCACAGTTTTTTTAGGAATTTGAGTTAATTATTATTATTTTTTGTAAATAAATGTTTAATTTATTTGCACCGCAGGGTGTGCGACGCAGGATGTACACCGCAGGAGATTTGCGCAGCAGGAGATGTGCGCCACTGGAGATGTGCACCGCAGGAGATGTGCACGCAGGAGATGTGCGCCGCAGGAGATGTACATAGCAGGAGATGTGCACGCAGGAGATGTGCGCCGCAGGAGATGTACATAGCAGGAGATGTGCGCCGCAGGCGATATGTGCCACCGGAGGTGTGCACCGCAGGAGATGTGCGCCGCAGGAGATGTGCACGCAGGAGATGTGCAACGCAGGATATGTGCACGCAGGAGATGTGCGCCTCAGGAGATGTGCGCAGCAGGGTGTGTGCACACGTTTTTTTTATTAATTTGATTTAATAATATTTTTTTGTAAATAAATGTTTCATTTATGTGCACCGCAGGGTGTGCGACGCAGGATGTTCACCGCAGGAGATTTCCGCAGCAGGAGATGTGCGCCACTGGAGATGTGCACCGCAGGAGATGTGCGCCGGAGGAGATGTGCGCCGCAGGAGATGTGCGCACAGTTAATTTATTTATGTGATTTAATAATATTTTTTTTGTAAATGTTTTATTCATGTGCACCACAGGGTGTGCAACGCAGGATGTGTGACGCAGCAGATTTGCAATGCAGGAGATGTGCGCCGTATTATTTATATTTCCTCCTTCCTGAGAATTCCTTTTATTTCATTAACAATTCTGTTTCATTTCGTCTGTATTTAATTTATTATTATTAAGTCATTTCCTTTTTGCTCAGGAAGCGTTCTACCGGTCAAAAAACTTAACAAGTGAGCCTATTGGTTCAAGGTGAAATAACTGCATGTTATTGGTGTAAAACGGTCTAAGTCCCGCCTCCTCACTCGAGTCAGAGAGGTGCGGTTCAGTGTGGAGACAGATGGAGCCTGATGAGAAGTTGAAATTACGGAGCGATATTACTGCTACTGGTACTCAATATAATACTGAACAAAGAGAAGTTAGAGTATGTTTGAGCCCATAACAAGTTTATCAACTACTGAGAGGACCTGGAGAGCAGCTTAGAGCACCGTTTATTCTTTTCTTTTCCCGGTGAGTTACACCTGCTAAATTAGCGGCCACACGTGGCACAGTAGCAAAATGCTATATGACTCAGCATTGCCTCGTGGTGTTTATGCCATTGAGTGTACTGTAAGATGTTTCATATTTCTTTAGTTATAGAGACAAAAGTGGACATTTGTATGTGTAATATGAGTATGTATGTGAGTTACATTTAGTACAGAGCTAAGGATTATGTAGCTGAATTTGAGCTTTGAGATTAGCTTTCTGTTCATCATTGTGCTGCTTGCATTCACAAATGCAAGGTGTCAGTGTTGTGACAAGAAAATGATTCACATTGCTTTACTTCCGATATTCACATATAGTGAGTAATTGATGTTAAGCTGCAGGTTGTTTGCATAATAATCTAACATTCATATTGTTTCACTGCCATTAAAATTGTAATTTAATAGTATTGTTTATACTTTAATATTAAGAGTGAATGTTATGATACAACAGTAATCCTTTATTCATGGGTTAAGTACTGAAATGTATTATATGTTGACATTGATCAAATTGAACTGTACAGTTAAGAGAATAAGAATATTTGCATATGTTGCTATATAAGCCGTGTTATGTTACACAGGCTGGGTTTTCTGGATACCCTTGAACTTTGAGTTGGATTGGAATCTCTCCCTGACGAGGGAGATGGCGAGCCACCCGTGTTGAGCACCTGGATTGAGGAGCGCTTCCAGCATTCATCTACCTTGCTGTCAGTGTGGTAAGACTGTGGGGAGGACCTCAAACGACAGTTGAATCTAGCAGAACTAGGGATGGGCATAATTAATCGACGATCGATTAATTGACCATTAAGAATGTCGTCGATGAAATCATTTTTTCATCGAGAAATTCGCTAATTACACATTTGACCACGGGGGGCAGTGTTTGAAAAAAACGCCACAGTCCTACTCAGTTACCTGCGACTTGCTGCGAGTTACCGTGTAGTTCCATTTCCAAAATAAACATGAAGAGGTCACGGCGAAGTGTTGCGTGGGACCATTTTGAGTTAAAAAAGGACTTGGTTCACTGCCAACACTGCGAAGCTATCCCAGAGGCTGCGGGAGACAAGGAGCCTGCGTTGTCTGACACGGACGAGGGGAGCGCTAACACCGGAATCACAGTAATGTGAGTTACTGGTTATTTTTATGAAGCTTTCTCGACTCGGTACCTTGTCTGATAGTTTTGAGTTACATTTGGCAAAACCTGTCAGACCTAAGTATTATATATTTGTAGTTGTTGTTTAACATTACGTTTTTTAAAATTATTATTATTTTATTTTGGAGGGAAAAAAAACGAGGGTCAGTTGTGTTTAGTAGCACCGGCTTCTAGCTGTCGGCTCCGCTGCTTAAGATTACGGCAGCGCATATTTTGTTCATCTTGTAATAAAGATCTCAATGAGGAAACATCACTGCATTTTAATGTAGCTTATAAATAGTGAATTTTTGAACTTGAAAATATTAATGATTAATCGAAAATTCGTCATTAACTCTCCCGACGATCGACGAAGACAATTTAATCGAACGCCCATCCCTAAGCAGAACATCCTATTTTTTGAGGATTACTTTTATTTTCTGGGTGCACCCATTTCAAAAGACATTTCTAATTTTACTAAACTGAATGCCGGCAATGTTGTAAATATTTTGTGTGTTAATACAATTGTTTTCATTTAAACCTAACTCTGTGTTCTGTTTGCTCATTGTGGTGTCTGATTCCTGTTAATTACTCCTCCCTACGAATCTTGGTTATACTGGTCCAGTGTGCGCCTCCATGTGGGTTACATGCGCAGCAGGAGATGTGCGCTTCAGGAGATGTGTGCCGCAGGAGATGTACATAGCAGGAGATGTACATAGCAGGAGATGTGCGCCGCAGGCGATATGCGCCACCGGAGATGTGCACCGCAGGAGATGTGCGCCGCAGGAGATGTGCACGCAGGAGATGTGCGCCATCGGAGATGTGCACCGCAGGAGACGTGCACTGCAGGAGATTTGCGCAGCAGGAGATGTGCACCGCAGGAGATGTGCGCAGCAGGAGATGTGCACTGCAGGAGATGTGTACGCACAGTTTTTTTAGGAATTTTAGTTAATTATTATTATTTTTTGTAAATAAATGTTTCATTTATGTGCACCTCAGGAGATTTGCGCAGCAGGAGATGTGTGCCACTGGAGATGTGCACCACAGGAGATGTGCACGCAGGAGATGTGCACGCAGGAGATGTGCGCCGCAGGAGATTTACATAGCAGGAGATGAGCACGCAGGAGATGTACATTGCAGGATATGTGCACCGCAGGAGATGTCCACCGCAGGAGATGTGCGCAGCAGGAGATGTGCACAACAGGAGATGTGTACACAGGAGATATGCGCCGCAGGAGATGAGTTCCGCAGGAGATGTGCGCCACAGGATGTGTGCACCGCAGGAGATCTGCACCGCAGGAGATGTGCGCAGCAGGAGATGTGCACCGCAGGAGATCTGCACCGCAGGAGATGTGCGCAGCAGGAGATGTGCACCGCAGGAGATGTGCACGCAGAAGATGTGCGCCGCAGGAGATGTGCGCCGCAGGAGATTTACATAGCAGGAGATGAGCACTTAGGAGATGTACATAGCAGGATATGTGCACCACAGGAGATGTCCATCGCAGGAGATGTGCGCAGCAGGAGATGTGCACCGCAGGAGATGTGTACACAGGAGATATGCGCCGCAGGAGATGTGCGCCACAGGATGTGTGCGCACAGTTTTTTTAGGAATTTGAGTTAATTATTATTATTTTTTGTAAATAAATGTTTCATTTATGTGCACCGCAGGGTGTGCGACGCAGGATGTTCAACGCAGGAGATTTCCGCAGCAGGAGATGTGCGCCACTGGAGATGTGCACCGCAAGAGATGTGCACGCAGGAGATGTGCACTTAGGAGATGTGCGCTGCAGGAGATGTGCGCCGCAGGAGATGTGCACGCAGGAGATGTGCGCCATCGGAGATGTGCACCGCAGGAGATGTGCGCCGCAGGCGATATGCGCAGCAGGAGATGTACATAGCAGGAGATGTGCGCCGCAGGAGATGTCCACCGCAGGAGATGTGCGCAGCAGGAGATGTGCACAGCAGGAGATGTGTACACAGGAGATATGCGCAGCAGGAGATGTGCACAGCAGGAGATGTGCGCGCAGGAGATGTGCGCCGCAGGAGATTTACATAGCAGGAGATGAGCACGCAGGAGATGTGCGCC
The DNA here is from genome assembly GCF_947347685.1 of Pleuronectes platessa. Lineage (NCBI taxonomy): Eukaryota > Metazoa > Chordata > Actinopteri > Pleuronectiformes > Pleuronectidae > Pleuronectes > Pleuronectes platessa. The sequence continues at coordinate 53,135 of NW_026519191.1, forward strand.
GCAGGAGATGTGCAACGCAGGAGATGTGCGCAGCAGGAGATGTGCGCCTCAGGAGATGTGCGCAGCAGGGTGTGTGCACACGTTTTTTTTTATTAATTTGATTTAATAATATTTTTTTGTAAATAAATGTTTCATTTATGTGCACCGCAGGGTGTGCGCCGCAAGAAATGTGCACCGCGGGAGATGTGCGCAGCAGGAGATGTGCACCGCAGGAGATGTGCGCAACAGGAGATGTGTGCCGCAGGAGACGTGCACTGCAGGAGATTTGCGCAGCAGGAGATGTGCACCGCAGGAGATGTGCGCTGCAGGAGATGTGTACGCACAGTTTTTTTAGGAATTTTAGTTAATTATTATTATTTTTTGTAAATAAATGTTTCATTTATGTGCACCTCAGGAGATTTGCGCAGCAGGAGATGTGCGCCACTGGAGATGTGCACCACAGGAGATGTGCACGCAGGAGATGTGCACGCAGGAGATGTGCGCCGCAGGAGATTTACATAGCAGGAGATGAGCACGCAGGAGATGTACATAGCAGGATATGTGCACCGCAGGAGATGTCCACCGCAGGAGATGTGCGCAGCAGGAGATGTGCACAGCAGGAGATGTGTACACAGGAGATATGCGCCGCAGGAGATGAGTGCCGCAGGAGATGTGCGCCACAGGATGTGTGCGCACAGTTTTTTTAGGAATTTTAGTTAATTATTATTATTTTTTGTGAATAAATGTTTCATTTATGTGCACCGCAGGGTGTGCGACGCAGGATGTTCACCGCAGGAGATTTCTGCAGCAGGAGATGTGCGCCACTGGAGATGTGCACGCAGGAGATGTGCGCCGCAGGAGATTTACATAGCAGGAGATGAGCACGCAGGAGATGTACATAGCAGGATATGTGCACCGCAGGAGATGTCCACCGCAGGAGATGTGCGCCTCAGGCGATATGCGCAGCAGGAGATGTGCACGCAGGAGATGTGCGCTGCAGGAGATGTGCGCCGCAGGAGATGTGCACGCAGGAGATGTGCGCCGCAGGAGATGTACATAGCAGGAGATGTGCGCCGCAGGAGATGTCCACCGCAGGAGATGTGCGCAGCAGGAGATGTGCACAGCAGGAGATGTGTACACAGGAGATATGCGCAGCAGGAGATGTGCACAGCAGGAGATGTGCGCGCAGGAGATGTGCGCCGCAGGAGATTTACATAGCAGGAGATGAGCACGCAGGAGATGTACATAGCAGGATATGTGCACCACAGGAGATGTCCACCGCAGGAGATGTGCGCCGCAGGCGATATGCGCAGCAGGAGATGTGCGCTGCAGGAGATGTGCGCCGCAGGAGATGTGCACGCAGGAGATGTGCGCCATCGGAGATGTGCACCACAGGAGATGTGCGCCGCAGGCGATATGCGCAGCAGGAGATGTACATAGCAGGAGATGTGCGCCGCAGGAGATAGACATAGCAGGAGATGTGCGCCGCAAGAGATGTGCAAGCAGGAGATGTGCAATGCAGGATGTGTGCGCACAGTTTTTTTAGGAATTTGAGTTAATTATTATTATTTTTTGTAAATAAATGTTTAATTTATTTGCACCGCAGGCTGTGCGACGCAGGATGTACACCGCAGGAGATTTGCGCAGCAGGAGATGTGCGCCACTGGAGATGTGCACCGCAGGAGATGTGCACGCAGGACATTTGCGCCGCAGGAGATGTACATAGCAGGAGATGTGCACGCAGGAGACGTGCACTGCAGGAGATTTGCGCAGCAGGAGATGTGCACCGCAGGAGATCTGCACCGCAGGAGATGTGCGCAGCAGGAGATGTGCACTGCAGGAGATGTGTACGCACAGTTTTTTTAGGAATTTGAGTTAATTATTATTATTTTTTGTAAATAAATGTTTCATTTATGTGCACCTCAGGAGATTTGCGCAGCATGAGATGTGCGCCACTGGAGATGTGCACCGCAGGAGATGTGCACGCAGAAGATGTGCGCCGCAGGAGATGTGCGCCGCAGGAGATTTACATAGCAGGATATGAGCACTTAGGAGATGTACATAGCAGGATATGTGCACCACAGGAGATGTCCACCGCAGGAGATGTGCGCAGCAGGAGATGTGCACCGCAGGAGATGTGTACACAGGAGATATGTGCCGCAGGAGATGTGCAAGCAGGAGATGTGCAATGCAGGATGTGTGCGCACAGTTTTTTTAGGAATTTGAGTTAATTATTATTATTTTTTGTAAATAAATGTTTAATTTATTTGCACCGCAGGGTGTGCGACGCAGGATGTACACCGCAGGAGATTTGCGCAGCAGGAGATGTGCGCCACTGGAGATGTGCACCGCAGGAGATGTGCACGCAGGAGATGTGCGCCGCAGGAGATGTACATAGCAGGAGATGTGCACGCAGGAGATGTGCGCCGCAGGAGATGTACATAGCAGGAGATGTGCGCCGCAGGCGATATGTGCCACCGGAGGTGTGCACCGCAGGAGATGTGCGCCGCAGGAGATGTGCACGCAGGAGATGTGCAACGCAGGATATGTGCACGCAGGAGATGTGCGCCTCAGGAGATGTGCGCAGCAGGGTGTGTGCACACGTTTTTTTTATTAATTTGATTTAATAATATTTTTTTGTAAATAAATGTTTCATTTATTTGCACCGCAGGGTGTGCGACGCAGGATGTACACCGCAGGAGATTTGCGCATCAGGAGATGTGCGCCACTGGAGATGTGCACCGCAGGAGATGTGCGCCGGAGGAGATGTGCGCCGCAGGAGATGTGCGCACAGTTAATTTATTTATGTGATTTAATAATATTTTTTTTGTAAATGTTTTATTCATGTGCACCACAGGGTGTGCAACGCAGGATGTGTGACGCAGCAGATTTGCAATGCAGGTGATGTGCGCCGTATTATTTATATTTCCTCCTTCCTGAGAATTCCTTTTATTTCATTAACAATTCTGTTTTATTTCGTCTGTATTTAATTTATTATTATTAAGTCATTTCCTTTTTGCTCAGGAAGCGTTCTACCGGTCAAAAAACTTAACAAGTGAGCCTATTGGTTCAAGGTGAAATAACTGCATGTTATTGGTGTAAAACGGTCTAAGTCCCGCCTCCTCACTCGAGTCAGAGAGGTGCGGTTCAGTGTGGAGACAGATGGAGCCTGATGAGAAGTTGAAATTACGGAGCGATATTACTGCTACTGGTACTCAATATAATACTGAACAAAGAGAAGTTAGAGTATGTTTGAGCCCATAACAAGTTTATCAACTACTGAGAGGACCTGGAGAGCAGCTTAGAGCACCGTTTATTCTTTTCTTTTCCCGGTGAGTTACACCTGCTAAATTAGCGGCCACACGTGGCACAGTAGCAAAATGCTATATGACTTAGCATAGCCTCGTGGTGTTTATGCCATTGAGTGTACTGTAAGATGTTTCATATTTCTTTAGTTATAGAGACAAAAGTGGACATTTGTATGTGTAATATGAGTATGTATGTGAGTTACATTTAGTACAGAGCTAAGGATTATGTAGCTGAATTTGAGCTTTGAGATTAGCTTTCTGTTCATCATTGTGCTGCTTGCATTCACAAATGCAAGGTGTCAGTGTTGTGACAAGAAAATGATTCACATTGCTTTACTTCCGATATTCACATATAGTGAGTAATTGATGTTAAGCTGCAGGTTGTTTGCATAATAATCTAACATTCATATTGTTTCACTGCCATTAAAATTGTAATTTAATAGTATTGTTTATACTTTAATATTAAGAGTTAATGTTATGATACAACAGTAATCCTTTATTCATGGGTTAAGTACTGAAATGTATTATATGTTGACATTGATCAAATTGAACTGTACAGTTAAGAGAATAAGAATATTTGCATATGTTGCTATATAAGCCGTGTTATGTTACACAGGCTGGGTTTTCTGGATACCCTTGAACTTTGAGTTGGATTGGAATCTCTCCCTGACGAGGGAGATGGCGAGCCACCCGTGTTGAGCACCTGGATTGAGGAGCGCTTCCAGCATTCATCTACCTTGCTGTCAGTGTGGTAAGACTGTGGGGAGGACCTCAAACGACAGTTGAATCTAGCAGAACTAGGGATGGGCATAATTAATCGACGATCGATTAATTGACCATTAAGAATGTCGTCGATGAAATCATTTTTTCATCGAGAAATTCGCTAATTACACATTTGACCACGGGGGGCAGTGTTTGAAAAAAACGCCACAGTCCTACTCAGTTACCTGCGACTTGCTGCGAGTTACCGTGTAGTTCCATTTCCAAAATAAACATGAAGAGGTCACGGCGAAGTGTTGCGTGGGACCATTTTGAGTTAAAAAAGGACTTGGTTCACTGCCAACACTGCGAAGCTATCCCAGAGGCTGCGGGAGACAAGGAGCCTGCGTTGTCTGACACGGACGAGGGGAGCGCTAACACCGGAATCACAGTAATGTGAGTTACTGGTTATTTTTATGAAGCTTTCTCGACTCGGTACCTTGTCTGATAGTTTTGAGTTACATTTGGCAAAACCTGTCAGACCTAAGTATTATATATTTGTAGTTGTTGTTTAACATTACGTTTTTTAAAATTATTATTATTTTATTTTGGAGGGAAAAAAAACGAGGGTCAGTTGTGTTTAGTAGCACCGGCTTCTAGCTGTCGGCTCCGCTGCTTAAGATTACGGCAGCGCATATTTTGTTCATCTTGTAATAAAGATCTCAATGAGGAAACATCACTGCATTTTAATGTAGCTTATAAATAGTGAATTTTTGAACTTGAAAATATTAATGATTAATCGAAAATTCGTCATTCACTCTCCCGACGATCGACGAAGACAATTTAATCGAACGCCCATCCCTAAGCAGAACATCCTATTTTTTGAGGATTACTTTTATTTTCTGGGTGCACCCATTTCAAAAGACATTTCTAATTTTACTAAACTGAATGCCGGCAATGTTGTAAATATTTTGTGTGTTAATACAATTGTTTTCATTTAAACCTAACTCTGTGTTCTGTTTGCTCATTGTGGTGTCTGATTCCTGTTAATTACTCCTCCCTACGAATCTTGGTTATACTGGTCCAGTGTGCGCCTCCATGTGGGTTACATGCGCAGCAGGAGATGTGCGCTTCAGGAGATGTGTGCCGCAGGAGATGTACATAGCAGGAGATGTACATAGCAGGAGATGTGCGCCGCAGGCGATATGCGCCACCGGAGATGTGCACCGCAGGAGATGTGCGCCGCAGGAGATGTGCAACGCAGGAGATGTGCGCAGCAGGAGATGTGCGCCTCAGGAGATGTGCGCAGCAGGGTGTGTGCACACGTTTTTTTTTATTAATTTGATTTAATAATATTTTTTTGTAAATAAATGTTTCATTTATGTGCACCGCAGGGTGTGCGCCGCAAGAAATGTGCACCGCGGGAGATGTGCGCAGCAGGAGATGTGCACCGCAGGAGATGTGCGCAACAGGAGATGTGTGCCGCAGGAGACGTGCACTGCAGGAGATTTGCGCAGCAGGAGATGTGCACCGCAGGAGATGTGCGCTGCAGGAGATGTGTACGCACAGTTTTTTTAGGAATTTTAGTTAATTATTATTATTTTTTGTAAATAAATGTTTCATTTATGTGCACCTCAGGAGATTTGCGCAGCAGGAGATGTGCGCCACTGGAGATGTGCACCACAGGAGATGTGCACGCAGGAGATGTGCACGCAGGAGATGTGCGCCGCAGGAGATTTACATAGCAGGAGATGAGCACGCAGGAGATGTACATAGCAGGATATGTGCACCGCAGGAGATGTCCACCGCAGGAGATGTGCGCAGCAGGAGATGTGCACAGCAGGAGATGTGTACACAGGAGATATGCGCCGCAGGAGATGAGTGCCGCAGGAGATGTGCGCCACAGGATGTGTGCGCACAGTTTTTTTAGGAATTTTAGTTAATTATTATTATTTTTTGTGAATAAATGTTTCATTTATGTGCACCGCAGGGTGTGCGACGCAGGATGTTCACCGCAGGAGATTTCTGCAGCAGGAGATGTGCGCCACTGGAGATGTGCACGCAGGAGATGTGCGCCGCAGGAGATTTACATAGCAGGAGATGAGCACGCAGGAGATGTACATAGCAGGATATGTGCACCGCAGGAGATGTCCACCGCAGGAGATGTGCGCCTCAGGCGATATGCGCAGCAGGAGATGTGCACGCAAGAGATGTGCGCTGCAGGAGATGTGCGCCGCAGGAGATGTGCACGCAGGAGATGTGCGCCGCAGGAGATGTACATAGCAGGAGATGTGCGCCGCAGGAGATGTCCACCGCAGGAGATGTGCGCAGCAGGAGATGTGCACAGCAGGAGATGTGTACACAGGAGATATGCGCAGCAGGAGATGTGCACAGCAGGAGATGTGCGCAGCAGGAGATGTGCGCAGCAGGGTGTGTGCACACGTTTTTTTTATTAATTTGATTTAATAATATTTTTTTGTAAATAAATGTTTCATTTATGTGCACCGCAGGGTGTGCGCCGTAAGAGATGTGCACCGCCGGAGATGTGCGCATTAGGAGATGTGCACCGCAGGAGACGTGCGCAGCAGGAGATGTGCACCACTTGGGATATTCACTGCAGGAGATGTGCGCTGCAGGACATGTGCGCCGCAGGAGATGTACATAGCAGGAGATGTGCGCCGCAGGCGATATGCGCAGCAGGAGATGTACATAGCAGGAGATGTGCACGCAGGAGATGTGCGCCGCAGGAGATGTACATAGCAGGAGATGTGCGCATTAGGAGATGTGCACCGCAGGAGACGTGCGCAGCAGGAGATGTGCACCACTTGGGATTCACTGCAGGAGATGTGCGCTGCAGGACATGTGCGCCGCAGGAGATATACATAGCAGGAGATGTGCGCCACTGGAGATGTGCACCGCAGGAGATGTGCGCCGGAGGAGATGTGCGCTTCAGGAGATGTGTGCCGCAGGAGATGTACATAGCAGGAGATGTACATAGCAGGAGATGTGCGCATTAGGAGATGTGCACCGCAGGAGACGTGCGCAGCAGGAGATGTGCACCACTTGGGATTCACTGCAGGAGATGTGCGCTGCAGGACATGTGCGCCGCAGGAGATATACATAGCAGGAGATGTGCGCCGCAGGCGATATGCGCAGCAGGAGATGTACATAGCAGGAGATGTGCACGCAGGAGATGTGCGCCGCAGGAGATGTACATAGCAGGAGATGTGAGCTGCAGGATGTGTGCGCACAGTTTTTTTAGGAATTTGAGTTCATTATTATTATTTTTTGTAAATAAATGTTTAATTTATTTGCACCGCAGGGTGTGCGACGCAGGATGTACACCGCAGGAGATTTGCGCATCAGGAGATGTGCGCCACTGGAGATGTGCACCGCAGGAGATGTGCGCCGGAGGAGATGTGCGCCGCAGGAGATGTGCGCACAGTTAATTTATTAATGTGATTTAATAATATTTTTTTTGTAAATGTTTTATTTATGTGCACCACAGGGTGTGCAACGCAGGATGTGTGACGCAGCAGATTTTCAATGCAGGAGATGTGCGCCGTATTATTTATATTTCCTCCTTACTGAGAATTCCTTTTATTTCATTAACAATTCTGTTTTATTTCGTCTGTATTTAATTTATTATTATTAAGTCATTTCCTTTTTGCTCAGGAAGTGTTCTACCGGTCAAAAAACTTAACAAGTGAGCCTATTGGTTCAAGGTGAAATAACTGCATGTTATTGGTGTAAAACGGTCTAAGTCCCGCCTCCTCACTCGAGTCAGAGAGGTGCGGTTCAGTGTGGAGACAGATGGAGCCTGATGAGAAGTTGAAATTACGGAGCGATATTACTGCTACTGGTACTCAATATAATACTGAACAAAGAGAAGTTAGAGTATGTTTGAGCCCATAACAAGTTTATCAACTACTGAGAGGACCTGGAGAGCAGCTTAGAGCACCGTTTATTCTTTTCTTTTCCCGGTGAGTTACACCTGCTAAATTAGCGGCCACACGTGGCACAGTAGCAAAATGCTATATGACTTAGCATAGCCTCGTGGTGTTTATGCCATTGAGTGTACTGTAAGATGTTTCATATTTCTTTAGTTATAGAGACAAAAGTGGACATTTGTATGTGTAATATGAGCATGTATGTGAGTTACATTTAGTACAGAGCTAAGGATTATGTAGCTGAATTTGAGCTTTGAGATTAGCTTTCTGTTCATCATTGTGCTGCTTGCATTCACAAATGCAAGGTGTCAGTGTTGTGACAAGAAAATGATTCACATTGCTTTACTTCCGATATTCACATATAGTGAGTAATTGATGTTAAGCTGTAGGTTGTTTGCATAATAATCTAACATTCATATTGTTTCACTGCCATTAAAATTGTAATTTAATAGTATTGTTTATACTTTAATATTAAGAGTTAATGTTATGATACAACAGTAATCCTTTATTCATGGGTTAAGTACTGAAATGTATTATATGTTGACATTGATCAAATTGAACTGTACAGTTAAGAGAATAAGAATATTTGCATATGTTGCTATATAAGCCGTGTTATGTTACACAGGCTGGGTTTTCTGGATACCCTTGAACTTTGAGTTGGATTGGAATCTCTCCCTGACGAGGGAGATGGCGAGCCACCCGTGTTGAGCACCTGGATTGAGGAGCGCTTCCAGCATTCATCTACCTTGCTGTCAGTGTGGTAAGACTGTGGGGAGGACCTCAAACAACAGTTGAATCTAGCAGAACTAGGGATGGGCATAATTAATCGACGATCGATTAATTGACCATTAAGAATGTCGTCGATGAAATCATTTTTTCATCGAGAAATTCGCTAATTACACATTTGACCACGGGGGGCAGTGTTTGAAAAAAACGCCACAGTCCTACTCAGTTACCTGCGACTTGCTGCGAGTTACCGTGTAGTTCCATTTCCTAAATAAACATGAAGAGGTCACGGCGAAGTGTTGCGTGGGACCATTTTGAGTTAAAAAAGGACTTGGTTCACTGCCAACACTGCGAAGCTATCCCAGAGGGGAGCGCTAACACCGGAATCACAGTAATGTGAGTTACTGGTTATTTTTATGAAGCTTTCTCGACTCGGTACCTTGTCTGATAGTTTTGAGTTACATTTGGCAAAACCTGTCAGACCTAAGTATTATATATTTGTAGTTGTTGTTTAACATTACGTTTTTTTAAATTATTATTATTTTATTTTGGAGGAAAAAAAAACGAGGGTCAGTTGTGTTTAGTAGCACCGGCTTCTAGCTGTCGGCTCCGCTGCTTAAGAATACGGCAGCGCATATTTGGTTCATCTTGTAATAAAGATCTCAATGAGGAAACATCACTGCATTTTAATGTAGCTTATAAATAGTGAATTTTTGAACTTGAAAATATTAATGATTAATCGAAAATTCGTCATTAACTCTCCCGACGATCGACGAAGACAATTTAATCGAACGCCCATCCCTAAGCAGAACATCCTATTTTTTGAGGATTACTTTTATTTTCTGGGTGCACCCATTTCAAAAGACATTTCTAATTTTACTAAACTGAATGCCGGCAATGTTGTAAATATTTTGTGTGTTAATACAATTGTTTTCATTTAAACCTAACTCTGTGTTCTGTTTGCTCATTGTGGTGTCTGATTCCTGTTAATGACTCCTCCCTACGAATCTTGGTTATACTGGTCCAGTGTGCGCCTCCATGTGGGTTACATGCGCAGCAGGAGATGTGCGCTTCAGGAGATGTGTGCCGCAGGAGATGTACATAGCAGGAGATGTACATAGCAGGAGATGTGCGCCGCAGGCGATATGCACCACCAGAGATGTGCGCCGCAGGAGATGTGCAACGCAGGAGATGTGCGCAGCAGGAGATGTGCAACGCAGGATATGTGCACGCAGGAGATGTGCGCAGCAGGAGATGAGCGCAGCAGGGTGTGTGCACACGTTTTTTTTATTAATTTGATTTAATAATATTTTTTTGTAAATAAATGTTTCATTTATGTGCACCGCAGGGTGTGCGCCGTAAGAGATGTGCACCGCCGGAGATGTGCGCATTAGGAGATGTGCACCGCAGGAGACGTGCGCAGCAGGAGATGTGCACCACTTGGGATATTCACTGCAGGAGATGTGCGCTGCAGGACATGTGCGCCGCAGGAGATGTACATAGCAGGAGATGTGCGCCGCAGGCGATATGCGCAGCAGGAGATGTACATAGCAGGAGATGTGCACGCAGGAGATGTGCGCCGCAGGAGATGTACATAGCAGGAGATGTGCGCTGCAGGATGTGTGCGCACAGTTTTTTTAGGAATTTGAGTTCATTATTATTATTTTTTGTAAATAAATGTTTAATTTATTTGCACCGCAGGGTGTGCGACGCAGGATGTACACCGCAGGAGATTTGCGCATCAGGAGATGTGCGCCACTGGAGATGTGCACCGCAGGAGATGTGCGCCGGATGAGATGTGCGCTTCAGGAGATGTGTGCCGCAGGAGATGTACATAGCAGGAGATGTACATAGCAGGAGATGTGCGCATTAGGAGATGTGCACCGCAGGAGACGTGCGCAGCAGGAGATGTGCACCACTTGGGATATTCACTGCAGGAGATGTGCGCTGCAGGACATGTGCGCCGCAGGAGATATACATAGCAGGAGATGTGCGCCGCAGGCGATATGCGCAGCAGGAGATGTACATAGCAGGAGATGTGCACCGCAGGAGATGTGCGCCACTGGAGATGTGCACCGCAGGAGATGTGCTCCGGAGGAGATGTGCGCCGCAGGAGATTTGCGCACAGTTAATTTATTAATGTGATTTAATAATATTTTTTTTGTAAATGTTTTATTCATGTGCACCACAGGGTGTGCAACGCAGGATGTGTGATGCAGCAGATTTTCAATGCAGGAGATGTGCGCCGTATTATTTATATTTCCCCCTTACTGAGAATTCCTTTTATTTCATTAACAATTCTGTTTTATTTCGTCTGTATTTAATTTATTATTATTAAGTCATTTCCTTTTTGCTCAGGAAGTGTTCTACCGGTCAAAAAACTTAACAAGTGAGCCTATTGGTTCAAGGTGAAATAACTGCATGTTATTGGTGTAAAACGGTCTAAGTCCCGCCTCCTCACTCGAGTCAGAGAGGTGCGGTTCAGTGTGGAGACAGATGGAGCCTGATGAGAAGTTGAAATTACGGAGCGATATTACTGCTACTGGTACTCAATATAATACTGAACAAAGAGAAGTTAGAGTATGTTTGAGCCCATAACAAGTTTATCAACTACTGAGAGGACCTGGAGAGCAGCTTACAGCACCGTTTATTCTTTTCTTTTCCCGGTGAGTTACACCTGCTAAATTAGCGGCCACACGTGGCACAGTAGCAAAATGCTATATGACTTAGCATAGCCTCGTGGTGTTTATGCCATTGAGTGTACTGTAAGATGTTTCATATTTCTTTAGTTATAGAGACAAAAGTGGACATTTGTATGTGTAATATGAGCATGTATGTGAGTTACATTTAGTACAGAGCTAAGGATTATGTAGCTGAATTTGAGCTTTGAGATTAGCTTTCTGTTCATCATTGTGCTGCTTGCATTCACAAATGCAAGGTGTCAGTGTGGTGACAAGAAAATGATTCACATTGCTTTACTTCCGATATTCACATATAGTGAGTAATTGATGTTAAGCTGTAGGTTGTTTGCATAATAATCTAACATTCATATTGTTTCACTGCCATTAAAATTGTAATTTAATAGTATTGTTTATACTTTAATATTAAGAGTTAATGTTATGATACAACAGTAATCCTTTATTCATGGGTTAAGTACTGAAATGTATTATATGTTGACATTGATCAAATTGAACTGTACAGTTAAGAGAATAAGAATATTTGCATATGTTGCTATATAAGCCGTGTTATGTTACACAGGCTGGGTTTTCTGGATACCCTTGAACTTTGAGTTGGATTGGAATCTCTCCCTGACGAGGGAGATGGCGAGCCACCCGTGTTGAGCACCTGGATTGAGGAGCGCTTCCAGCATTCATCTACCTTGCTGTCAGTGTGGTAAGACTGTGGGGAGGACCTCAAACGACAGTTGAATCTAGCAGAACTAGGGATGGGCATAATTAATCGACGATCGATTAATTGACCATTAAGAATGTCGTCGATGAAATCATTTTTTCATCGAGAAATTCGCTAATTACACATTCGACCACGGGGGGCAGTGTTTGAAAAAAACGCCACAGTCCTACTCAGTTACCTGCGACTTGCTGCGAGTTACCGTGTAGTTCCATTTCCAAAATAAACATGAAGAGGTCACGGCGAAGTGTTGCGTGGGACCATTTTGAGTTAAAAAAGGACTTGGTTCACTGCCAACACTGCGAAGCTATCCCAGAGGGGAGCGCTAACACCGGAATCACAGTAATGTGAGTTACTGGTTATTTTTATGAAGCTTTCTCGACTCGGTACCTTGTCTGATAGTTTTGAGTTACATTTGGCAAAACCTGTCAGACCTAAGTATTATATATTTGTAGTTGTTGTTTAACATTACGTTTTTTTAAATTATTATTATTTTATTTTGGAGGAAAAAAAAACGAGGGTCAGTTGTGTTTAGTAGCACCGGCTTCTAGCTGTCGGCTCCGCTGCTTAAGAATACGGCAGCGCATATTTGGTTCATCTTGTAATAAAGATCTCAATGAGGAAACATCACTGCATTTTAATGTAGCTTATAAATAGTGAATTTTTGAACTTGAAAATATTAATGATTAATCGAAAATTCGTCATTAACTCTCCCGACGATCGACGAAGACAATTTAATCGAACGCCCATCCCTAAGCAGAACATCCTATTTTTTGAGGATTACTTTTATTTTCTGGGTGCACCCATTTCAAAAGACATTTCTAATTTTACTAAACTGAATGCCGGCAATGTTGTAAATATTTTGTGTGTTAATACAATTGTTTTCATTTAAACCTAACTCTGTGTTCTGTTTGCTCATTGTGGTGTCTGATTCCTGTTAATTACTCCTCCCTACGAATCTTGGTTATACTGGTCCAGTGTGCGCCTCCATGTGGGTTACATGCGCAGCAGGAGATGTGCGCTTCAGGAGATGTGCAACGCAGGATATGTGCACGCAGGAGATGTGCGCAGCAGGAGATGTGCGCCTCAGGAGATGTGCGCAGCAGAGTGTGTGCACATGTTTTTTTTATTAATTTGATTTAATAATATTTTTTTGTAAATAAATGTTTCATTTATGTGCACCGCAGGGTGTGCGCCGTAAGAGATGTGCACCGCCGGAGATGTGCGCATTAGGAGATGTGCACCGCAGGAGACGTGCGCAGCAGGAGATGTGCACCACTTGGGATATTCACTGCAGGAGATGTGCGCTGCAGGACATGTGCGCCGCAGGAGATGTACATAGCAGGAGATGTGCGCCGCAGGCGATATGCGCAGCAGGAGATGTACATAGCAGGAGATGTGCACGCAGGAGATGTGCGCCGCAGGAGATGTACATAGCAGGAGATGTGCGCTGCAGGATGTGTGCGCACAGTTTTTTTAGGAATTTGAGTTCATTATTATTATTTTTTGTAAATAAATGTTTAATTTATTTGCACCGCAGGGTGTGCGACGCAGGATGTACACCGCAGGAGATTTGCGCATCAGGAGATGTGCGCCACTGGAGATGTGCACCGCAGGAGATGTGCGCCGGAGGAGATGTGCGCCGCAGGAGATGTGCGCACAGTTAATTTATTAATGTGATTTAATAATATTTTTTTTGTAAATGTTTTATTCATGTGCACCACAGGGTGTGCAACGCAGGATGTGTGACGCAAAAGATGTGCGACGCAAAAGATGTGCACCGCAGGAGATGTGCGCCGCAGCAGATTTGCAATGCAGGAGATGTACATAGCAGGAGATGTGCACGCAGGAGATGTGCGCCATCGGAGATGTGCACTTAGGAGATGTGCACTGCAGGAGATGTGCGCCGCAGTAGATGTGCGCAGCAGAAGATGTGTGCCGCAGGAGATGTGCACCGCAGGCGATATGCGCCACCGGAGATGTGCACCGCAGGAGATGTGCGCCGCAGGAGATGTGCACGCAGGAGATGTGCAACGCAGGAGATGTGCACGCAGGAGATGTGCAACGCAGGATGTGTGCGCACAGTTTTTTTAGGAATTTGAGTTAATTATTATTATTTTTTGTAAATAAATGTTTCATTTATTTGCACCGCAGGGTGTGCGACGCAGGATGTACACCGCAGGAGATTTGCGCAGCAGGAGATGTGCGCCACTGGAGATGTGCACCGCAGGAGATATGCACGCAGGAGATGTGCAACGCAGGAGATGTGCACGCAGGAGATGTGCGCAGCAGGAGATGTACGCCTCAGGAGATGTGCGCAGCAGGATTTGTGCACACAGTTTTTTTATTAATTTGATTTAATAATATTTTTTTGTAAATAAATGTTTCATTTATGTGCACCGCAGGGTATGTGCCGCAAGAGATGTGCACCGCCAGAGATGTGCGCAGCAGGAGATGTGCGCCGCAGGAGATGTTCGCAGCAGGAGATGTGTGCCGCAGGAGATGTGCGCAGCAGGAGATGTGCACCACTTGAGATATGCACTGCAGGATGTGCGCCGCAAGAGATGTGCACCGCCGGAGATGTGCGCAGCAGGAGATGTGCACCGCAGGCGATATGCGCCACCGGAGATGTGCACCGCAGGAGATGTGCGCCGCAGGAGATGTGCATGCAGGAGATTTGCGCCGCAGGATGTTTGCGCACAGTTTTTTTATTAATTTGAGTTAATTATTATAATTTTTTTGTAAATAAATGTTTCATTTATGTGCAACGCAGGGGATGTGCGCCACAGGAGATGTGCGCCGCAGGAGATGTGCGCACAGTTTATTTGTTAATGTGATTTAATAATATTTATTTTGTGAATGTTTTATTCATGTGCACCACAGGGTGTGCAACGCAGGATGTGCGACGCAAAAGATGTGCACCGCAGGAGATGTGCGCCGCAGGGGATTTGCAATGAAGGAGATGTGCGCCGTATTATTTATATTTCCTCCTTACTAAGAATTCCTTTTATTTCATTAACAATTCTGTTTTATTTCGTCTGTATTTAATTTATTATTATTAAGTCATTTCCTTTTTGCTCAGGAAGTGTTCTACCGGTCAAAAAACTTAACAGGTGAGCCTATTGGTTCAAGGTGAAATAACTGCATGTTATTGGTGTAAAACGGTTTAAGTCCCACCTCCTCACTCGAGTCAGAGAGGTGCGGTTCAGTGTGGAGACAGATGGAGCCTGATGAGAAGTTGAAATTACGGAGCGATATTACTGCTACTGGTACTCAATATAATACTGAACAAAGAGAAGTTAGAGTATGTTTGAGCCCATAACAAGTTTATCAACTACTGAGAGGACCTGGAGAGCAGCTTAGAGCACCGTTTATTCTTGTCTTTTCTAGATATGCAGTGCAGGAGATGTGCGCCGCAGGAGATGTGCGCCGCAGGCGATATGCACAGCAGGAGATGTGCGCCACTGGAGATGTGCATCGCAGGAGATGTGGGCCGCAGGAGATGTGCACAGCAGGAGATGTACATAGCAGGAGATGTGCACCGCAGGAGATGTGCGCCGCAGGATATGTGCGCCACAGGAGATATGCGCAGCAGGAGAAGTGCGCAGCAGGAGATGTGCGCCGCAGGATGTGTGCTCACAGTTTTTTTAGGAATTTTAGTTAATTATTATAATTTTTTTGTAAATAAATGTTTCATTTATGTGCACCGCAAGGTGTGCGACGCAGAATGTTCACCGCAGGAGATGTCCCCCACTGGAGATGTGCACCGTAGGAGATGTGCACGCAGGGTTTGACTGTTATAATGAAATAGGGTCACTAATCAACGTGTTTTCTCAAAAGGCCTTCAGTCAAATTCCTTGATACTTAAACTGCATACAGTGGATTATAATAATGAAAAAGGATAATTTGAAATCTTGGTTTCAACTCTAAAGGAACTCTTTAAAAAAAAGATTTTCAGTTTTGGAAACCCCAATGAAAAAGTAGCAACTGCACGGTTTCTACTGTCAGATTGGCTCTAAGTGCCAAAAAGTGCTGGAAACGGGGAGATAAGCCTATTTTTGCAACTTTGGTTAAAATCTTAAATTTTTCATCACAGATGTGCCCAAGATGCGCAAAAGCGCTGGAAACGGTGAGATAAGCCTAATTTTGCAACAATGTTTAAGGTTTGGAGGTTTCATAGACTAAAGTTGAAAATCAGTGGTTTGACTGCCATAATGAAATAGGGTCACTAATCAACGATAATTTGTGCACCTTGGGCACATCTGTGATGAAAAATAGGCCGTTTCCAGCGCTTTTTGGCACTTAGAGCCAATCTGACCGTGCAGTTGCTACTTTTTCATTGGGGTTTCCAAAACTTAAAAAAAAATTTTTTAAAGAGTTCCTTTAGAGTTGAAACCAAGATTTCAAATTATCCTTTTTCATTATTATAATCCACTGTATGCATTTTAAGTATCAAGGAATTTGACTGAAGGCCTTTTGAGAAAACACGTTGATTAGTGACCCTATTTCATTATGGCAGTCAAACCACTGATTTTCAACTTTAGTCTATTAAACCTCCAAACCTTAAACATTGTTGCAAAATTAGGCTTATCTCACCGTTTCCAGCACTTTTGTGCACCTTGGGCATATCTGTGATGAAAAAATGAAGATTTTAACCAAAGTTGCAAAAATAGGCTTATCTCACAGTTTCCAGTGCCTTTGGGCATCTTGGGCACATTTGTGATGAAAAATTTAAGATTTTAATTATAGTTGCAAAAATAGGTTTATCTCACCGTTTCCAGCGCTTTTGCGCATCTTGGGCATATCTGTGATGAAAAATTTAAGATTTTAACCAAAGTTGCAAAAATAGGCTTATCTCCCCGTTTCCAGCACTTTTTGGCACTTAGAGCCAATCTGACAGTAAAAACCTTGCAGTTGCTACTTTTTCATTGGGGTTTCCAAAACTTAAAATCTTTTTTTTAAAGAGTTCCTTTAGAGTTGAAACCAAGATTTCAAATTATCCTTTTTCATTATTATAATCCACTGTATGCATTTTAAGTATCAAGGAATTTGACTGAAGGCCTTTTGAGAAAACAAGTTGATAAGTGACCCTATTTCATTATGGCAGTCAAACCACTGATTTTCAACTTTAGTCTATGAAACCTCCAAACCTTAAACATTGTTGCAAAATTAGGCTTATCTCACCGTTTCCAGCACTTTCGTGAATCTTGGGCATATCTGTGATGAAAAAATGAAGATTTTAACCAAAGTTGCAAAAATAGGCTTATCTCACCGTTTCAAGCGCTTTTGCGCATCTTGGGCACATCTGTGATGAAAAATTTAAGATTTAACCAAAGTTGCAAAAATAGGCTTATCTCACCGTTTCCAGCGCTTTTGCGCATCTTGGGCACATCTGTGATGAAAAATTTATGATTTTAACCAAAGTTGCAAAAATAGGCTTATCTCCCTGTTTCCAGCACTTTTTGGCACTTAGAGCCAATCTGACAGTAGAAACCGTGCAGTTGCTACTTTTTCATTGGGGTTTCCAAAACTTCAAATCTTTTTTTTAAAGAGTTCCTCTAGAGTTGAAACCAAGATTTCAAATTATCCTTTTTCATTATTATAATCCACTGTATGCATTTTAAGTATCAAGGAATTTGACTGAAGGCCTTTTGAGAAAACACGTTGATTAGTGACCCTATTTCATTATGGCAGTCACACCACTGATTTTCAACTTTAGTCTATGAAACCTCCAAACCTTAAACATTGTTGCAAAATTAGGCTTATCTCACCGTTTCCCGCGCCTTTGGGCATCTTGGGCACATTTGTGATGAAAAATTTAAGATTTTAATTATAGTTGCAAAAATAGGTTTATCTCACCGTTTCCAGCGCTTTTGCGCATCTTGGGCACATCTGTGATGAAAAATTTAAGATTTAACCAAAGTTGCAAAAATAGGCTTATCTCACCGTTTCCAGCGCTTTTGCGCATCTTGGGCACATCTGTGATGAAAAATTTAAGATTTTAACCAAAGTTGCAAAAATAGGGTTTTCTCACCGTTTCCAGCGCTTTTGCGCATATTGGGCACATCTGTGATGAAAAATTTAAGATTTTAACCATAGTTGCAAAAATAGGCTTATCTCACCGTTTCCAGCGCTTTTGGGCATCTTGGGCACATCTGTGATGAAAAATTTAAGATTTTAACCAAAGTTGCAAAAATAGGCTTATCTCTCCGTTTCCAGCACTTTTTGGCACTTAGAGCCAATCTGACAGTAGAAACCGTGCAGTTGCTACTTTTTCATTGGGGTTTCCAAAACTTAAAATCTTTTTTTTAAAGAGTTCCTTTAGAGTTGAAACCAAGATTTCAAATTATCCTTTTTCATTATTATAATCCACTGTATGCATTTTAAGTATCAAGGAATTTGACTGAAGGCCTTTTGAGAAAACACGTTGATTAGTGACCCTATTTCATTATGGCAGTCAAACCACTGATTTTCAACTTTAGTCTATGAAACCTCCAAACCTTAAACATTGTTGCAAAATTAGGCTTATCTCACCGTTTCCAGCACTTTCGTGCATCTTGGGCATATCTGTGATGAAAAAATGAAGATTTTAACCAAAGTTGCAAAAATAGGCTTATCTCACCGTTTCAAGCGCTTTTGCGCATCTTGGGCACATCTGTGATGAAAAATTTAAGATTTAACCAAAGTTGCAAAAATAGGCTTATCTCACCGTTTCCAGCGCTTTTGCGCATCTTGGGCACATCTGTAATGAAAAATTTATGATTTTAACCAAAGTTGCAAAAATAGGCTTATCTCCCTGTTTCCAGCACTTTTTGGCACTTAGAGCCAATCTGACAGTAGAAACCGTGCAGTTGCTACTTTTTCATTGGGGTTTCCAAAACTTCAAATCTTTTTTTTAAAGAGTTCCTCTAGAGTTGAAACCAAGATTTCAAATTATCCTTTTTCATTATTATAATCCACTGTATGCATTTTAAGTATCAAGGAATTTGACTGAAGGCCTTTTGAGAAAACACGTTGATTAGTGACCCTATTTCATTATGGCAGTCACACCACTGATTTTCAACTTTAGTCTATGAAACCTCCAAACCTTAAACATTGTTGCAAAATTAGGCTTATCTCACCGTTTCCCGCGCCTTTGGGCATCTTGGGCACATTTGTGATGAAAAATTTAAGATTTTAATTATAGTTGCAAAAATAGGTTTATCTCACCGTTTCCAGCGCTTTTGCGCATCTTGGGCACATCTGTGATGAAAAATTTAAGATTTAACCAAAGTTGCAAAAATAGGCTTATCTCACCGTTTCCAGCGCTTTTGCGCATCTTGGGCACATCTGTGATGAAAAATTTATGATTTTAACCAAAGTTGCAAAAATAGGCTTATCTCCCTGTTTCCAGCACTTTTTGGCACTTAGAGCCAATCTGACAGTAGAAACCGTGCAGTTGCTACTTTTTCATTGGGGTTTCCAAAACTTCAAATCTTTTTTTTAAAGAGTTCCTCTAGAGTTGAAACCAAGATTTCAAATTATCCTTTTTCATTATTATAATCCACTGTATGCATTTTAAGTATCAAGGAATTTGACTGAAGGCCTTTTGAGAAAACACGTTGATTAGTGACCCTATTTCATTATGGCAGTCAAATCACTGATTTTCAACTTTAGTCTATGAAACCTCCAAACCTTAAACATTGTTGCAAAATTAGGCTTATCTCACCGTTTCCAGCACTTTTGTGCACCTTGGGCATATCTGTGATGAAAAACTGAAGATTTTAACCAAAGTTGCAAAAATAGGCTTATCTCACAGTTTCCAGTGCCTTTGGGCATCTTGGGCACATTTGTGATGAAAAATTTAAGATTTTAATTATAGTTGCAAAAATAGGTTTATCTCACCGTTTCCAGCGCTTTTGCGCATCTTGGGCACATCTGTGATGAAAAATTTAAGATTTTAACCAAAGTTGCAAAAATAGGGTTTTCTCACCGTTTCCAGCGCTTTTGCGCATATTGGGCACATCTGTGATGAAAAATTTAAGATTTTAACCATAGTTGCAAAAATAGGCTTATCTCACCGTTTCCAGCGCTTTTGGGCATCTTGGGCACATCTGTGATGAAAAATTTAAGATTTTAACCAAAGTTGCAGAAATGGGCTTATCTCTCCGTTTCCAGCACTTTTTGGCACTTAGAGCCAATCTGACAGTAGAAACCGTGCAGTTGCTACTTTTTCATTGGGGTTTCCAAAACTTAAAATCTTTTTTTTAAAGAGTTCCTTTAGAGTTGAAACCAAGATTTCAAATTATCCTTTTTCATTATTATAATCCACTGTATGCATTTTAAGTATCAAGGAATTTGACTGAAGGCCTTTTGAGAAAACACGTTGATTAGTGACCCTATTTCATTATGGCAGTCAAACCACTGATTTTCAACTTTAGTCTATGAAACCTCCAAACCTTAAACATTGTTGCAAAATTAGGCTTATCTCACCGTTTCCAGCACTTTCGTGCATCTTGGGCATATCTGTGATGAAAAAATGAAGATTTTAACCAAAGTTGCAAAAATAGGCTTATCTCACCGTTTCAAGCGCTTTTGCGCATCTTGGGCACATCTGTGATGAAAAATTTAAGATTTAACCAAAGTTGCAAAAATAGGCTTATCTCACCGTTTCCAGCGCTTTTGCGCATCTTGGGCACATCTGTAATGAAAAATTTATGATTTTAACCAAAGTTGCAAAAATAGGCTTATCTCCCTGTTTCCAGCACTTTTTGGCACTTAGAGCCAATCTGACAGTAGAAACCGTGCAGTTGCTACTTTTTCATTGGGGTTTCCAAAACTTCAAATCTTTTTTTTAAAGAGTTCCTCTAGAGTTGAAACCAAGATTTCAAATTATCCTTTTTCATTATTATAATCCACTGTATGCATTTTAAGTATCAAGGAATTTGACTGAAGGCCTTTTGAGAAAACACGTTGATTAGTGACCCTATTTCATTATGGCAGTCACACCACTGATTTTCAACTTTAGTCTATGAAACCTCCAAACCTTAAACATTGTTGCAAAATTAGGCTTATCTCACCGTTTCCCGCGCCTTTGGGCATCTTGGGCACATTTGTGATGAAAAATTTAAGATTTTAATTATAGTTGCAAAAATAGGTTTATCTCACCGTTTCCAGCGCTTTTGCGCATCTTGGGCACATCTGTGATGAAAAATTTAAGATTTTAACCAAAGTTGCAAAAATAGGCTTATCTCACCGTTTCCAGCGCTTTTGTGCATCTTGGGCACATCTGTGATGAAAAATTGAAGATTTTAACCATTGTTGCAAAAATAGGCTTATCTCCCCGTTTCCAGCACTTTTTGGCACTTAGAGCCAATCTGAACAGTAGAAACCGTGCAGTTGCTACTTTTTCATTGGGGTTTCCAAAACTTAAAATCTTTTTTTTAAAGAGTTCCTTTAGAGTTGAAACCAAGATTTCAAATTATCCTTTTTCATTATTATAATCCACTGTATGCATTTTAAGTATCAAGGAATTTGACTGAAGGCCTTTTGAGAAAACACGTTGATTAGTGACCCTATTTCATTATGGCAGTCAAACCACTGATTTTCAACTTTAGTCTATGAAACCTCCAAACCTTAAACATTGTTGCAAAATTAGGCTTATCTCACCGTTTCCAGCACTTTTGTGCACCTTGGGCATATCTGTGATGAAAAAATTAAGATTTTAACCAAAGTTGCAAAAATAGGCTTATCTCACCGTTTCCAGCGCTTTTGCGCATCTTGGGCACATCTGTGATGAAAAATTTAAGATTTTAACCATAGTTGCAAAAATAGGGTTTTCTCACCGTTTCCAGCGCTTTTGCGCATATTGGGCACATCTGTGATGAAAAATTTAAGATTTTAACCATAGTTGCAAAAATAGGGTTTTCTCACCGTTTCCAGCGCTTTTGCGCATATTGGGCACATCTGTGATGAAAAATTTAAGATTTTAACCATAGTTGCAAAAATAGGCTTATCTCCCTGTTTCCAGCACTTTTTGGCACTTAGAGCCAATCTGACAGTAGAAACCGTGCAGTTGCTACTTTTTCATTGGGGTTTCCAAAACTTCAAATCTTTTTTTTAAAGAGTTCCTCTAGAGTTGAAACCAAGATTTCAAATTATCCTTTTTCATTATTATAATCCACTGTATGCATTTTAAGTATCAAGGAATTTGACTGAAGGCCTTTTGAGAAAACACGTTGATTAGTGACCCTATTTCATTATGGCAATCAAACCACTGATTTTCAACTTTAGTCTATGAAACCTCCAAACCTTAAACATTGTTGCAAAATTAGGCTTATCTCACCGTTTCCAGCACTTTTGTGCATCTTGGGCATATCTGTGATGAAAAAATGGAGATTTTAACCAAAGTTGCAAAAATAGGCTTATCTCACCGTTTCCAGCGCTTTTGCGCATCTTGGGCACATCTGTGATGAAAAATTTAAGATTTAACCAAAGTTGCAAAAATAGGCTTATCTCACCGTTTCCAGCGCTTTTGCGCATCTTGGGCACATCTGTGATGAAAAATTTATGATTTTAACCAAAGTTGCAAAAATAGGCTTATCTCCCTGTTTCCAGCACTTTTTGGCACTTAGAGCCAATCTGACAGTAGAAACCGTGCAGTTGCTACTTTTTCATTGGGGTTTCCAAAACTTCAAATCTTTTTTTTAAAGAGTTCCTCTAGAGTTGAAACCAAGATTTCAAATTATCCTTTTTCATTATTATAATCCACTGTATGCATTTTAAGTATCAAGGAATTTGACTGAAGGCCTTTTGAGAAAACACGTTGATTAGTGACCCTATTTCATTATGGCAGTCAAACCACTGATTTTCAACTTTAGTCTATGAAACCTCCAAACCTTAAACATTGTTGCAAAATTAGGCTTATCTCACCGTTTCCAGCACTTTTGTGCACCTTGGGCATATCTGTGATGAAAAAATTAAGATTTTAACCAAAGTTGCAAAAATAGGCTTATCTCACCGTTTCCAGCGCTTTTGCGCATCTTGGGCACATCTGTGATGAAAAATTTAAGATTTTAACCATAGTTGCAAAAATAGGGTTTTCTCACCGTTTCCAGCGCTTTTGCGCATATTGGGCACATCTGTGATGAAAAATTTAAGATTTTAACCATAGTTGCAAAAATAGGGTTTTCTCACCGTTTCCAGCGCTTTTGCGCATATTGGGCACATCTGTGATGAAAAATTTAAGATTTTAACCATAGTTGCAAAAATAGGCTTATCTCACCGTTTCCAGCGCTTTTGGGCATCTTGGGCACATCTGTGATGAAAAATTTAAGATTTTAACCAAAGTTGCAAAAATAGGCTTATCTCTCCGTTTCCAGCACTTTTTGGCACTTAGAGCCAATCTGACAGTAGAAACCGTGCAGTTGCTACTTTTTCATTGGGGTTTCCAAAACTTAAAATCTTTTTTTTAAAGAGTTCCTTTAGAGTTGAAACCAAGATTTCAAATTATCCTTTTTCATTATTATAATCCACTGTATGCATTTTAAGTATCAAGGAATTTGACTGAAGGCCTTTTGAGAAAACACGTTGATTAGTGACCCTATTTCATTATGGCAGTCAAACCACTGATTTTCAACTTTAGTCTATGAAACCTCCAAACCTTAAACATTGTTGCAAAATTAGGCTTATCTCACCGTTTCCAGCACTTTTGTGCATCTTGGGCATATCTGTGATGAAAAAATGGAGATTTTAACCAAAGTTGCAAAAATAGGCTTATCTCACCGTTTCCAGCGCTTTTGCGCATCTTGGGCACATCTGTGATGAAAAATTTAAGATTTAACCAAAGTTGCAAAAATAGGCTTATCTCACCGTTTCCAGCGCTTTTGCGCATCTTGGGCACATCTGTGATGAAAAATTTATGATTTTAACCAAAGTTGCAAAAATAGGCTTATCTCCCTGTTTCCAGCACTTTTTGGCACTTAGAGCCAATCTGACAGTAGAAACCGTGCAGTTGCTACTTTTTCATTGGGGTTTCCAAAACTTCAAATCTTTTTTTTAAAGAGTTCCTCTAGAGTTGAAACCAAGATTTCAAATTATCCTTTTTCATTATTATAATCCACTGTATGCATTTTAAGTATCAAGGAATTTGACTGAAGGCCTTTTGAGAAAACACGTTGATTAGTGACCCTATTTCATTATGGCAGTCAAACCACTGATTTTCAACTTTAGTCTATGAAACCTCCAAACCTTAAACATTGTTGCAAAATTAGGCTTATCTCACCGTTTCCAGCACTTTTGTGCATCTTGGGCATATCTGTGATGAAAAAATGGAGATTTTAACCAAAGTTGCAAAAATAGGCTTATCTCACCGTTTCCAGCGCTTTTGCGCATCTTGGGCACATCTGTGATGAAAAATTTAAGATTTAACCAAAGTTGCAAAAATAGGCTTATCTCACCGTTTCCAGCGCTTTTGCGCATCTTGGGCACATCTGTGATGAAAAATTTATGATTTTAACCAAAGTTGCAAAAATAGGCTTATCTCCCTGTTTCCAGCACTTTTTGGCACTTAGAGCCAATCTGACAGTAGAAACCGTGCAGTTGCTACTTTTTCATTGGGGTTTCCAAAACTTCAAATCTTTTTTTTAAAGAGTTCCTCTAGAGTTGAAACCAAGATTTCAAATTATACTTTTTCATTATTATAATCCACTGTATGCATTTTAAGTATCAAGGAATTTGACTGAAGGCCTTTTGAGAAAACACGTTGATTAGTGACCCTATTTCATTATGGCAGTCAAACCACTGATTTTCAACTTTAGTCTATGAAACCTCCAAACCTTAAACATTGTTGCAAAATTAGGCTTATCTCACCGTTTCCAGCACTTTTGTGCACCTTGGGCATATCTGTGATGAAAAAATTAAGATTTTAACCAAAGTTGCAAAAATAGGCTTATCTCACCGTTTCCAGCGCTTTTGCGCATCTTGGGCACATCTGTGATGAAAAATTTATGATTTTAACCAAAGTTGCAAAAATAGGCTTATCTCCCTGTTTCCAGCACTTTTTGGCACTTAGAGCCAATCTGACAGTAGAAACCGTGCAGTTGCTACTTTTTCATTGGGGTTTCCAAAACTTCAAATCTTTTTTTTAAAGAGTTCCTCTAGAGTTGAAACCAAGATTTCAAATTATCCTTTTTCATTATTATAATCCACTGTATGCATTTTAAGTATCAAGGAATTTGACTGAATGCCTTTGGAGAAAACACGTTGATTAGTGACCCTATTTCATTATGGCAGTCAAACCACTGATTTTCAACTTTAGTCTATGAAACCTCCAAACCTTAAACATTGTTGCAAAATTAGGCTTATCTCACCGTTTCCAGCACTTTTTTGCACCTTGGGCATATCTGTGATGAAAAACTGAAGATTTTAACCAAAGTTGCAAAAATAGGCTTATCTCACAGTTTCCAGTGCCTTTGGGCATCTTGGGCACATCTGTGATGAAAAATTTAAGATTTTAACCATAGTTGCAAAAATAGGCTTATCTCACCGTTTCCAGCGCTTTTGGGCATCTTGGGCACATCTGTGATGAAAAATTTAAGACTTTAACCAAAGTTGCAAAAATAGGCTTATCTCTCCGTTTCCAGCACTTTTTGGCACTTAGAGCCAATCTGACAGTAGAAACCGTGCAGTTGCTACTTTTTCATTGGGGTTTCCAAAACTTAAAATCTTTTTTTTAAAGAGTTCCTTTAGAGTTGAAACCAAGATTTCAAATTATCCTTTTTCATTATTATAATCCACTGTATGCATTTTAAGTATCAAGGAATTTGACTGAAGGCCTTTTGAGAAAACACGTTGATTAGTGACCCTATTTCATTATGGCAGTCAAACCACTGATTTTCAACTTTAGTCTATGAAACCTCCAAACCTTAAACATTGTTGCAAAATTAGGCTTATCTCACCGTTTCCAGCACTTTTGTGCATCTTGGGCATATCTGTGATGAAAAAATGGAGATTTTAACCAAAGTTGCAAAAATAGGCTTATCTCACCGTTTCCAGCGCTTTTGCGCATCTTGGGCACATCTGTGATGAAAAATTTAAGATTTAACCAAAGTTGCAAAAATAGGCTTATCTCACCGTTTCCAGCGCTTTTGCGCATCTTGGGCACATCTGTGATGAAAAATTTATGATTTTAACCAAAGTTGCAAAAATAGGCTTATCTCCCTGTTTCCAGCACTTTTTGGCACTTAGAGCCAATCTGACAGTAGAAACCGTGCAGTTGCTACTTTTTCATTGGGGTTTCCAAAACTTCAAATCTTTTTTTTAAAGAGTTCCTCTAGAGTTGAAACCAAGATTTCAAATTATCCTTTTTCATTATTATAATCCACTGTATGCATTTTAAGTATCAAGGAATTTGACTGAAGGCCTTTTGAGAAAACACGTTGATTAGTGACCCTATTTCATTATGGCAGTCAAACCACTGATTTTCAACTTTAGTCTATGAAACCTCCAAACCTTAAACATTGTTGCAAAATTAGGCTTATCTCACCGTTTCCAGCACTTTTGTGCACCTTGGGCATATCTGTGATGAAAAACTGAAGATTTTAACCAAAGTTGCAAAAATAGGCTTATCTCACAGTTTCCAGTGCCTTTGGGCATCTTGGGCACATTTGTGATGAAAAATTTAAGATTTTAATTATAGTTGCAAAAATAGGTTTATCTCACCGTTTCCAGCGCTTTTGCGCATCTTGGGCACATCTGTGATGAAAAATTTAAGATTTTAACCAAAGTTGCAAAAATAGGGTTTTCTCACCGTTTCCAGCGCTTTTGCGCATATTGGGCACATCTGTGATGAAAAATTTAAGATTTTAACCATAGTTGCAAAAATAGGCTTATCTCACCGTTTCCAGCGCTTTTGGGCATCTTGGGCACATCTGTGATGAAAAATTTAAGATTTTAACCAAAGTTGCAAAAATAGGCTTATCTCTCCGTTTCCAGCACTTTTTGGCACTTAGAGCCAATCTGACAGTAGAAACCGTGCAGTTGCTACTTTTTCATTGGGGTTTCCAAAACTTAAAATCTTTTTTTTAAAGAGTTCCTTTAGAGTTGAAACCAAGATTTCAAATTATCCTTTTTCATTATTATAATCCACTGTATGCATTTTAAGTATCAAGGAATTTGACTGAAGGCCTTTTGAGAAAACACGTTGATTAGTGACCCTATTTCATTATGGCAGTCAAACCACTGATTTTCAACTTTAGTCTATGAAACCTCCAAACCTTAAACATTGTTGCAAAATTAGGCTTATCTCACCGTTTCCAGCACTTTTGTGCATCTTGGGCATATCTGTGATGAAAAAATGAAGATTTTAACCAAAGTTGCAAAAATAGGCTTATCTCACCGTTTCAAGCGCTTTTGCGCATCTTGGGCACATCTGTGATGAAAAATTTAAGATTTAACCAAAGTTGCAAAAATAGGCTTATCTCACCGTTTCCAGCGCTTTTGCGCATCTTGGGCACATCTGTGATGAAAAATTTATGATTTTAACCAAAGTTGCAAAAATAGGCTTATCTCCCTGTTTCCAGCACTTTTTGGCACTTAGAGCCAATCTGACAGTAGAAACCGTGCAGTTGCTACTTTTTCATTGGGGTTTCCAAAACTTCAAATCTTTTTTTTAAAGAGTTCCTCTAGAGTTGAAACCAAGATTTCAAATTATCCTTTTTCATTATTATAATCCACTGTATGCATTTTAAGTATCAAGGAATTTGACTGAAGGCCTTTTGAGAAAACACGTTGATTAGTGACCCTATTTCATTATGGCAGTCACACCACTGATTTTCAACTTTAGTCTATGAAACCTCCAAACCTTAAACATTGTTGCAAAATTAGGCTTATCTCACCGTTTCCAGCACTTTTGTGCATCTTGGGCATATCTGTGATGAAAAAATGGAGATTTTAACCAAAGTTGCAAAAATAGGCTTATCTCACCGTTTCCAGCACTTTTGTGCACCTTGGGCATATCTGTGATGAAAAACTGAAGATTTTAACCAAAGTTGCAAAAGTAGGCTTATCTCACAGTTTCCAGTGCCTTTGGGCATCTTGGGCACATTTGTGATGAAAAATTTAAGATTTTAATTATAGTTGCAAAAATAGGTTTATCTCACCGTTTCCAGCGCTTTTGCGCATCTTGGGCACATCTGTGATGAAAAATTTAAGATTTTAACCAAAGTTGCAAAAATAGGCTTATCTCACCGTTTCCAGCGCTTTTGCGCATCTTGGGCACATCTGTGATGAAAAAATGAAGATTTTAACCATAGTTGCAAAAATAGGGTTTTCTCACCGTTTCCAGCGCTTCTGCGCATATTGGGCACATCTCTGATGAAAAATTTAAGATTTTAACCATAGTTGCAAAAATAGGGTTTTCTCACCGTTTCCAGCGCTTTTGCGCATATTGGGCACATTTGTGATGAAAAATTTAAGATTTTAATTATAGTTGCAAAAATAGGTTTATCTCACCGTTTCCAGCACTTTTGCGCATCTTGGCCACATCTGTGATGAAAAATATAAGATTTTAACCATAGTTGCAAAAATAGGCTTATCTCACCGTTTCCAGCGCTTTTGCGCATCTTGGGCACATCTGTGATGAAAAATTTAAGATTTTAACCAAAGTTGCAAAAATAGGCTTATCTCCCCGTTTCCAGCACTTTTTGGCACTTAGAGCCAATCTGACAGTAAAAACCGTGCAGTTGCTACTTTTTCATTGGGGTTTCCAAAACTTAAAATCTGTTTTTTAAAGAGTTCCTTTAGAGTTGAAACCAAGA
>NW_026519192.1:0-49000 GCF_947347685.1 Pleuronectes platessa
GAGATGTGCACCGCAGCAGATGTGCGCAGCAGGAGATGTGCGCAGCAGGAGATGTGCACCGCAGGAGATGTGCGCAGCAGGAGATGTGCACCGCAGGAGATGTGCGCAGCAGGAGATGTGTGCCGCAGGAGATGTGCTCAGCAGGAGATGTGCACCACTTGAGATGTGCGCTGCAGGAGATGTGCGCCGCAGGAGATGTACATAGCAGGAGATGTGCGCAGCAGGCGAAATGCGCAGCAGGAGATGTGCGCCGCAAAAGATGTGCACGCAGGAGATGTGCGCTGCAGGCGATATGCGCAGCAGGAGATGTGTGCCGCAGTTTTTTTATTAATTTGATTTAATTTTTTTGTAAATAACTGTTTTATTTATGTGCAACGCAGGGTTCGCAACGCAGGATGTGTGCCGCAAGAGATATGCACTGCAGGAGATGTGCGCAAGAGGAGATGTGCACCACAGGAGATGTGCGCAGCAGGAGATGTGTACCGCAGGAGATGTGCGCCGCAGGAGATGTGCACAGCAGGAGATGTGCACGCAGGAGATTAGCACGCAGGAGATGTGCGCCGCAGGATGTGTGCGCACAGTTTTTTTATTAATTTAAGTTAATTATTATAATTTTTTTTTAAATAAATGTTTCATTTATGTGCAACGAAGGGTGTGCGCCGCAGGATGTGCGCCGCAAGAGATATGCACCGCCGGAGATGTGCGCAGCAGGAGATGTGCACCGCAGGAGATGTACACCGCAGGAGATGTGCGCAGCAGGAGATGTGCACCGCAGGAGATGTGCGCCGCAGGAGATGTGCACCGCAGGAGATGTGCACGCAGGAGATTAGCACGCAGTAGATGTGCGCCGCAGGATGTGTGCGCACAGTTTTTTTATTAATTTGAGTTAATTATTATTATTTTTTTGTAAATAAATGTTTCATTTATGTGCACCGCAGGGTGCGTGCCGCAAGAGATGTGCACCGCCGGAGATGTGCGCCACAGGAGATGTGCATCGCAGGAGATGTGCGCCGCAGGAGATGTGCACCGCAGGACATGTGCACGCAGGAGATTAGCACGCAGGAGATGTGCGCCGCAGGATGTGTGCGCACAGTTTTTTTATTAATTTGAGTTAATTATTATAATTTTTTTGTAAATAAATGTTTCATTTATGTGCAACGAAGGGTGTGCGCCGCAGGATGTGCGCCGCAAGAGATATGCACCACCGGAGATGTGCGCAGCAGGAGATGTGCACCGCAGGAGATGTACACCGCAGGAGATGTGCGCAGCAGGAGATGTGCACCGCAGGATGTGTGCGGAGATGTGCACCGCAGGAGATGTGCGCAGCAGGAGATGTGCGCCGCAGTAGATGTGCACCGCAGGAGATGTGCGCCGCAGGAGATGTGCACCGCAGGAGATGTGCGCAGCAGGATGTGTGCGGAGATGTGCACCGCAGGAGATGTGCGCAGCAGGAGATGTGCACCGCAGGAGATGTGCACCGCAGGAGATGTGCGCCGCAGGAGATGTACATAGCAGGAGATGTGCGCCGCAGGCGATATGCGCAGCACGAGATGTGTGCCGCAGTTTTTTTATTAATTTGATTTGATTTTTTTATGTTTTGTAAATAACTGTTTTATTTATGTGCAACGCAGGGTTCGCAACGCAGGATGTGCACCGCAAGAGATATGCACCGCAGGAGATGTGCGCAACAGGAGATGTGCACCACAGGAGATGTGCGCAGCAGGAGATGTGCACCGCAGGAGATGTGCACCGCAGGAGATGTGCACCGCAGGAGATGTGCACGCAGGAGATTAGCACGCAGGAGATGTGCGCCGCAGAATGTGTGCGCACAGTTTTTTTATTAATTTCAGTTAATTATTATAATTTTTTTGTAAATAAATGTTTCATTTATGTGCAACGAAGGGTGTGCGCCGCAGGATGTGCGCCGCAAGAGATATGCACCGCCGGAGATGTGCGCAGCAGGAGATGTGCACCGCAGGATGTGTGCGGAGATGTGCACCGCAGGAGATGTGCGCAGCAGGAGATGTGCGCCGCAGGAGATGTGCGCCGCAGGAGATGTGCACCGCAGGAGATGTGCGCAACAGGATGTGTGCGGAGATGTGCACCGCAGGAGATGTGCGCAGCAGGAGATGTGCACCGCAGGAGATGTGCGCCGCAGGAGATGTGCGCCTCAGGATGTGTGCGCACAGTTTTTTTATTAATTTCATTTATGTGCATCGAATGTTCTGCAATGCAGGAGATGTGCGCAGCAGGAGCTTTGCGCCGCAGGATGTGTGCGCACAGTTTTTTTATTAATTTGAGTTAATTATTATAATTTTTTTGTAAATAAATGTTTCATTTATGTGCAACGAAGGGTGTGCGCCACAGGATGTGTGCCGCAAGAGATGTGCACCGCCGGAGATGTGCACAGCAGGAGATGTGCACTGCAGGAGATGTGCGTAGCAGGAGATGTGCACCGCAAGAGATGTGTGCCGCAGAAGATGTGAGCCGCAACAGATGTGCACCGCAGGAGATGTGCGAAGCAGGAGATGTGCACCGCAGGAGATGTGCGCAGCAGGAGATGTGCACCGCAGGAGATGTGCGCAGCAGGAGATGTGCACCGCAAGAGATGTGCGCCGCAGGAGATTTGCACCGCAGGAGATGTGCGCCGCAGGAGATGTGCATGCAGGAGATGTGAGCCGCAGGAGATGTACATAGCAGGAGATGTGCGCCGCAGTTTTTTTATTAATTTGATTTGATTTTTTTATTTTTTTGTAAATAAATGTTTCATTTATGTGCAACGCAGGGTGTGCGCCGCAGGATGTGCGCCGCAAGAGATGTGCACCGCAGGAGATGTGCGCAGCAGGAGATGTGCACCGCAGGAGATGTGCGCAGCAGGAGATGTGTGCCGCAGGAGATGTGCTCAGCAGGAGATGTGCACCACTTGAGATGTGCGCTGCAGGAGATGTGCGCCGCAGGAGATGTACATAGCAGGAGATGTGCGCCGCAGGCGAAATGCGCAGCAGGAGATGTGCGCCGCAAGAGTTGTGCACGCAGGAGATGTGCGCCGCAGGCGATATGCGCAGCAGGAGATGTGTGCCGCAGTTTTTTTATTAATTTTATTTAATTTTTTTGTAAATAACTGTTTCATTTATGTGCAACGAAGGGTGTGCGCCGCAGGATGTGCGCCGCAAGAGATATGCACCGCCGGAGATGTGCGCAGCAGGAGATGTGCACCGCAGGAGATGTACACCGCAGGAGATGTGCGCAGCAGGAGATGTGCACCGCAGGATGTGTGCGGAGATGTGCACCGCAGGAGATGTGCGCAGCAGGAGATGTGCGCCGCAGGAGATGTGCACCGCAGGAGATGTGCGCCGCAGGAGATGTGCACCGCAGGAGATGTGCTCCGCAGGAGATGTGCACCGCAGGAGATGTGCGCAGCAGGATGTGTGCGGAGATGTGCACCGC
This sequence comes from Pleuronectes platessa, assembly GCF_947347685.1. Classification (NCBI taxonomy): domain Eukaryota; kingdom Metazoa; phylum Chordata; class Actinopteri; order Pleuronectiformes; family Pleuronectidae; genus Pleuronectes; species Pleuronectes platessa. Next base: position 3,448 of record NW_026519192.1, read on the forward strand.
AAGAGATGTGCGCAGCAGGAGATGTGCGCCACTGGAGATCTGCACCGCAGGAGATATGCACGCAGGAGATTGGAATGCAGGAGATGTGCAAAGTTTTGTGCAAAGTTTTTATGTGCATCGCTTGTTTTGCAACACAGGAGATGTGCGCAGCAGGAGATTTGCGCCGCAGGATGTGTGCGCACAGTTTTTTTATTAATTTGAGTTAATTATTATAATTTTTTTGTAAATAAATGTTTAATTTATGTGCAACGCAGGGTGTGCGCCGCAGGATGTGCGCCGCAAGAGATGTGCACCGCAGGAGATGTGCGAAGCAGGAGATGTGCACCGCAGGAGATGTGCGCAGCAGGAGATGTGCACCCTAGGAGATGTGCGCAGCAGGAGATGTGCACCGCAAGAGATGTGCGCCGCAGGAGATTTGCACCGCAGGAGATGTGCGCCGCAGGAGATGTGCATGCAGGAGATGTGCGCCGCAGGTGATATGCGCAGCAGGAGATGTGTGCCTCAGTTTTTTTATTAATTTGAGTTAATTATTATAATTTGTTTGTAAATAAATGTTTAATTTATGTGCAACGCAGGGTGTGCGCCGCAGGATGTGCGCCGCAAGAGATGTGCACCGCAGGAGATGTGCGCAGCAGGAGATGTGCACAGCAGGAGATGTGCGCAGCAGGAGATGTGCACCGCAAGAGATGTGCGCCGCAGGAGATGTGCGCCGCAAGAGATGTCCACCGCAGGAGATGTGCGAAGCAGGAGATGTGTACCGCAGGAGATGTGCGCAGCAGGAGATGTGCACCGCAGGATATTTGCGCAGCAGGGGATGTGCACCGCAAGAGATGTGCACCGCAGGAGATGTGTACGCAGGAGATATGCGCCGCAGGAGGTGTGCGCAGCAGGAGATGTGCACCACTTGAGATATGCACTGCAGGAGATGTGCACAGGAAATGTGCGCTGCAGGAGATGTACATAGCAGGAGATATGCGCCGCAGGCGATATGCGCAGCAGGAGATGTGCGCCACTGGAGATGTGCATCGCAGGAGATGTGCGCCGCAGGAGATGTGCATGCAGGAGATGTGAGCCGCAGGAGATGTACATAGCAGGAGATGTGCGCCGCAGGCGATATGCGCAGCACGAGATGTGTGCCGCAGTTTTTTTATTAATTTGATTTGATTTTTTGATTTTTTGTAAATAACTGTTTTATTTATGTGCAACGCAGGGTTCGCAACGCGGGATGTGCACCGCAAGAGATATGCACCGCAGGAGATGTGCGCAACAGGAGATGTGCACCACAGGAGATGTGCGCAGCAGGAGATGTGCACCGCAGGAGATGTGCACCGCAGGAGATGTGCACCGCAGGAGATGTGCACGCAGGAGATTAGCACGCAGGAGATGTGCGCCGCAGGATGTGTGCGCACAGTTTTTTTATTAATTTGAGTTAATTATTATAATTTTTTTGTAAATAAATGTTTCATTTATGTGCAACGAAGGGTGTGCGCCGCAGGATGTGCGCCGCAAGAGATATGCACCGCCGGAGATGTGCGCAGCAGGAGATGTGCACCGCAGGATGTGTGCGGAGATGTGCACCGCAGGAGATGTGCGCAGCAGGAGATGTGCGCCGCAGGAGATGTGCGCCGCAAGAGATGTGCACCGCAGGAGATGTGCGCAGCAGGATGTGTGCGGAGATGTGCACCGCAGGAGATGTGCGCAGCAGGAGATGTGCGCCGCAGGAGATGTGCGCCGCAGGAGATGTGCACCGCAGGAGATGTGCGCAGCAGGATGTGTGCGGAGATGTGCACCGCAGGAGATGTGCGCAGCAGGAGATGTGCACCGCAGGAGATGTGCGCCGCAGGAGATGTGCGCCTCAGGATGTGTGCGCACAGTTTTTTTATTAATTTTATTTATGTGCATCGCATGTTCTGCAATGCAGGAGATGTGCGCAGCAGGAGATTTGCGCCGCAGGATGTGTGCGCACAGTTTTTTTATTAATTTGAGTTAATTATTATAATTTTTTTGTAAATAAATGTTTAATTTATGTGCAACGCAGGGTGTGCGCCGCAGGATGTGCGCCGCAAGAGATGTGCACCGCAGGAGATGTGCGAAGCAGGAGATGTGCACCGCAGGAGATGTGCGCAGCAGGAGATGTGCACCCTAGGAGATGTGCGCAGCAGGAGATGTGCACCGCAAGAGATGTGCGCCGCAGGAGATTTGCACCGCAGGAGATGTGCGCCGCAGGAGATGTGCATGCAGGAGATGTGCGCCGCAGGTGATATGCGCAGCAGGAGATGTGTGCCTCAGTTTTTTTATTAATTTGAGTTAATTATTATAATTTGTTTGTAAATAAATGTTTAATTTATGTGCAACGCAGGGTGTGCGCCGCAGGATGTGCGCCGCAAGAGATGTGCACCGCAGGAGATGTGCGCAGCAGGAGATGTGCACAGCAGGAGATGTGCGCAGCAGGAGATGTGCACCGCAAGAGATGTGCGCCGCAGGAGATGTGCGCCGCAAGAGATGTCCACCGCAGGAGATGTGCGAAGCAGGAGATGTGTACTGCAGGAGATGTGCGCAGCAGGAGATGTGCACCGCAGGATATTTGCGCAGCAGGGGATGTGCACCGCAAGAGATGTGCGCCGCAGGAGATTTGCACCGCAGGAGATGTGCGCCGCAGGAGATGTCCACCGCAGGAGATGTGCGCAGCAGGAGATTGGCCCGCAGGAGATGTGCGCCGCAGGATGTGTGCCGCAAGAGATGTGCACCGCCGGAGATATGCGCAGCAGGAGATGTGCACCGCAGGAGATGTGCACGCAGGAGATTAGCACGCAGGAGATGTGCGCCGCAGGATGTGTGCGCACAGTTTTTTTATTAATTTGAGTTAATTATTATTATTTTTTTGTAAATAAATGTTTCATTTATGTGGACCGCAGGGTGCGCGCCGCAAGAGATGTGCACCGCCGGAGATGTGCGCAGCAGGAGATGTGCACCGCAGGAGATGTGTACGCAGGAGATATGCGCCGCAGGAGGTGTGCGCAGCAGGAGATGTGCACCACTTGAGATATGCACTGCAGGAGATGTGCACAGGAAATGTGCGCTGCAGGAGATGTACATAGCAGGAGATGTGCGCAGCAGGAGATGTGCACCGCAGGAGATGTGCACCGCAGGAGATGTGCACCGCAGGAGATGTGCACGCAGGAGATTAGCACGCAGGAGATGTGCGCCGCAGAATGTGTGCGCACAGTTTTTTTATTAATTTCAGTTAATTATTATAAGTTTTTTGTAAATAAATGTTTCATTTATGTGCAACGAAGGGTGTGCGCCGCAGGATGTGCGCCGCAAGAGATATGCACCGCCGGAGATGTGCGCAGCAGGAGATGTGCACCGCAGGATGTGTGCGGAGATGTGCACCGCAGGAGATGTGCGCAGCAGGAGATGTGCGCCGCAGGAGATGTGCGCCGCAGGAGATGTGCACCGCAGGAGATGTGCGCAACAGGATGTGTGCGGAGATGTGCACCGCAGGAGATGTGCGCAGCAGGAGATGTGCACCGCAGGAGATGTGCGCCGCAGGAGATGTGCGCCTCAGGATGTGTGCGCACAGTTTTTTTATTAATTTCATTTATGTGCATCGCATGTTCTGCAATGCAGGAGATGTGCGCAGCAGGAGATTTGCGCCGCAGGATGTGTGCGCACAGTTTTTTTATTAATTTGAGTTAATTATTATAATTTTTTTGTAAATAAATGTTTCATTTATGTGCAACGAAGGGTGTGCGCCACAGGATGTGTGCCGCAAGAGATGTGCACCGCCGGAGATGTGCACAGCAGGAGATGTGCACTGCAGGAGATGTGCGTAGCAGGAGATGTGCACCGCAAGAGATGTGTGCCGCAGAAGATGTGAGCCGCAAGAGATGTGCACCGCAGGAGATGTGCGAAGCAGGAGATGTGCACCGCAGGAGATGTGCGCAGCAGGAGATGTGCACCGCAGGAGATGTGCGCAGCAGGAGATGTGCACCGCAAGAGATGTGCGCCGCAGGAGATGTGCATGCAGGAGATGTGAGCCGCAGGAGATGTACATAGCAGGAGATGTGCGCCGCAGGCGATATGCGCAGCAGGAGATGTGTGCCGCAGTTTTTTTATTAATTTGATTTTATTTTTTTATTTTTTTGTAAATAAATGTTTCATTTATGTGCAACGCAGGGTGTGCGCCGCAGGATGTGCGCCGCAAGAGATGTGCACCGCAGGAGATGTGCACGCAGGAGATGTGCGCCGCAGGCGATATGCGCAGCAGGAGATGTGTGCCGCAGTTTTTTTATTAATTTTATTTAATTTTTTTGTAAATAACTGTTTTATTTATGTGCAACGCAGGGTTCGCAACGCAGGATGTGCGCCGCAAGAGATATGCACTGCAGGAGATGTGCGCAAGAGGAGATGTGCACCACAGGAGATGTGCGCAGCAGGAGATGTGTGCCGCAGTTTTTTTATTAATTTGATTTGATTTTTTTATTTTTTTGTAAATAAATGTTTCATTTATGTGCAACGCAGGGTGTGCGCCGCAGGATGTGCGCCGCAAGAGATGTGCACCGCAGCAGATGTGCGCAGCAGGAGATGTGCGCAGCAGGAGATGTGCACCGCAGGAGATGTGCGCAGCAGGAGATGTGCGCAGCAGGAGATGTGTGCCGCAGGAGATGTGCTCAGCAGGAGATGTGCACCACTTGAGATGTGCGCTGCAGGAGATGTGCGCCGCAGGAGATGTACATAGCAGGAGATGTGCGCAGCAGGCGAAATGCGCAGCAGGAGATGTGCGCCGCAAAAGATGTGCAAGCAGGAGATGTGCGCTGCAGGCGATATGCGCAGCAGGAGATGTGTGCCGCAGTTTTTTTATTAATTTGATTTAATTTTTTTGTAAATAACTGTTTTATTTATGTGCAACGCAGGGTTCGCAACGCAGGATGTGTGCCGCAAGAGATATGCACTGCAGGAGATGTGCGCAAGAGGAGATGTGCACCACAGGAGATGTGCGCAGCAGGAGATGTGTACCGCAGGAGATGTGCGCCGCAGGAGATGTGCACAGCAGGAGATGTGCACGCAGGAGATTAGCACGCAGGAGATGTGCGCCGCAGGATGTGTGCGCACAGTTTTTTTATTAATTTAAGTTAATTATTATAATTTTTTTTTAAATAAATGTTTCATTTATGTGCAACGAAGGGTGTGCGCCGCAGGATGTGCGCCGCAAGAGATATGCACCGCCGGAGATGTGCGCAGCAGGAGATGTGCACCGCAGGAGATGTACACCGCAGGAGATGTGCGCAGCAGGAGATGTGCACCGCAGGAGATGTGCGCCGCAGGAGATGTGCACCGCAGGAGATGTGCACGCAGGAGATTAGCACGCAGTAGATGTGCGCCGCAGGATGTGTGCGCACAGTTTTTTTATTAATTTGAGTTAATTATTATTATTTTTTTGTAAATAAGTGTTTCATTTATGTGCACCGCAGGGTGCGTGCCGCAAGAGATGTGCACCGCCGGAGATGTGCGCCACAGGAGATGTGCATCGCAGGAGATGTGCGCCGCAGGAGATGTGCACCGCAGGACATGTGCACGCAGGAGATTAGCACGCAGGAGATGTGCGCCGCAGGATGTGTGCGCACAGTTTTTTTATTAATTTGAGTTAATTATTATAATTTTTTTGTAAATAAATGTTTCATTTATGTGCAACGAAGGGTGTGCGCCGCAGGATGTGCGCCGCAAGAGATATGCACCACCGGAGATGTGCGCAGCAGGAGATGTGCACCGCAGGAGATGTACACCGCAGGAGATGTGCGCAGCAGGAGATGTGCACCGCAGGATGTGTGCGGAGATGTGCACCGCAGGAGATGTGCGCAGCAGGAGATGTGCGCCGCAGTAGATGTGCACCGCAGGAGATGTGCGCCGCAGGAGATGTGCACCGCAGGAGATGTGCGCAGCAGGATGTGTGCGGAGATGTGCACCGCAGGAGATGTGCGCAGCAGGAGATGTGCACCGCAGGAGATGTGCACCGCAGGAGATGTGCGCCGCAGGATGTGTGCGCACAGTTTTTTTATTAATTTGAGTTAATTATTATAATTTTTTTGTAAATAAATGTTTAATTTATGTGCAACGCAGGGTGTGCGCCGCAGGATGTGCGCCGCAAGAGATGTGCACCGCAGGAGATGTGCGCAGCAGGAGATGTGCGCCGCAGGAGATGTGCACCGCAGGATGTGTGCGGAGATGTGCACCGCAGGAGATGTGCGCAGCAGGAGATGTGCGCCACTGGAGATCTGCACCGCAGGAGATATGCACGCAGGAGATTGGAATGCAGGAGATGTGCAAAGTTTTGTGCAAAGTTTTTATGTGCATCGCATGTTTTGCAACACAGGAGATGTGCGCAGCAGGAGATTTGCGCCGCAGGATGTGTGCGCACAGTTTTTTTATTAATTTGAGTTAATTATTATAATTTTTTTGTAAATAAATGTTTAATTTATGTGCAACGCAGGGTGTGCGCCGCAGGATGTGCGCTGCAAGAGATGTGCACCGCAGGAGATGTGCCCAGCAGGAGATGTGCACTGCAGGAGATGTGCGCAGCAGGAGATGTGCACCGCAAGAGATGTGCGCCGCAGGAGATGTGCGCCGCAAGAGATGTGCACCGCAGGAGATGTGCGAAGCAGGAGATGTGCACCGCAGGAGATGTGCGCAGCAGGAGATGTGCACCCTAGGAGATGTGCGCAGCAGGAGATGTGCACCGCAAGAGATGTGCGCCGCAGGAGATTTGCGCCGCAGGTGATATGCGCAGCAGGAGATGTGTGCCTCAGTTTTTTTATTAATTTGAGTTAATTATTATAATTTGTTTGTAAATAAATGTTTAATTTATGTGCAACGCAGGGTGTGCGCCGCAGGATGTGCGCCGCAAGAGATGTGCACCGCAGGAGATGTGCGCAGCAGGAGATGTGCACAGCAGGAGATGTGCGCAGCAGGAGATGTGCACCGCAAGAGATGTGCGCCGCAGGAGATGTGCGCCGCAAGAGATGTGCACCGCAGGAGATGTGCGAAGCAGGAGATGTGTACCGCAGGAGATGTGCGCAGCAGGAGATGTGCACCGCAGGATATTTGCGCAGCAGGAGATATGCACCGCAAGAGATGTGCGCCGCAGGAGATTTGCACCGCAGGAGATGTGAGCCGCAGGAGATGTGCACCGCAGGAGATGTGCGCAGCAGGAGATTGGCACGCAGGAGATGTGCGCCGCAGGATGTGTGCGCAGAGTTTTTTTATTAATTTGAGTTAATTATTATAATTTTTTTGTAAATAAATGTTTCATTTATGTGCAACAAAGGGTGTGCGCCGCAGGATGTGAGCCGCAAGAGATGTGCACCGCCGGAGATATGCGCAGCAGGAGATGTGCACCGCAGGAGATGTGCACGCAGGAGATTAGCACGCAGGAGATGTGCGCCGCAGGATGTGTGCGCACAGTTTTTTTATTAATTTGAGTTAATTATTATTATTTTTTTGTAAATAAATGTTTCATTTATGTGGACCGCAGGGTGCGCGCCGCAAGAGATGTGCACCGCCGGAGATGTGCGCAGCAGGAGATGTGCACCGCAGGAGATGTGTACGCAGGAGATATGCGCCGCAGGAGGTGTGCGCAGCAGGAGATATGCACCACTTGAGATATGCACTGCAGGAGATGTGCACAGGAAATGTGCGCTGCAGGAGATGTACATAGCAGGAGATATGCGCCGCAGGCGATATGCGCAGCAGGAGATGTGCGCCACTGGAGATGTGCATCGCAGGAGATGTGCGCCGCAGGAGATGTGCATGCAGGAGATGTGAGCCGCAGGAGATGTACATAGCAGGAGATGTGCGCCGCAGGCGATATGCGCAGCACGAGATGTGTGCCGCAGTTTTTTTATTAATTTGATTTGATTTTTTGATTTTTTGTAAATAACTGTTTTATTTATGTGCAACGCAGGGTTCGCAACGCGGGATGTGCACCGCAAGAGATATGCACCGCAGGAGATGTGCGCAACAGGAGATGTGCACCACAGGAGATGTGCGCAGCAGGAGATGTGCACCGCAGGAGATGTGCACCGCAGGAGATGTGCACCGCAGGAGATGTGCACGCAGGAGATTAGCACGCAGGAGATGTGCGCCGCAGGATGTGTGCGCACAGTTTTTTTATTAATTTGAGTTAATTATTATAATTTTTTTGTAAATAAATGTTTCATTTATGTGCAACGAAGGGTGTGCGCCGCAGGATGTGCGCCGCAAGAGATATGCACCGCCGGAGATGTGCGCAGCAGGAGATGTGCACCGCAGGATGTGTGCGGAGATGTGCACCGCAGGAGATGTGCGCAGCAGGAGATGTGCGCCGCAGGAGATGTGCGCCGCAAGAGATGTGCACCGCAGGAGATGTGCGCAGCAGGATGTGTGCGGAGATGTGCACCGCAGGAGATGTGCGCAGCAGGAGATGTGCGCCGCAGGAGATGTGCGCCGCAGGAGATGTGCACCGCAGGAGATGTGCGCAGCAGGATGTGTGCGGAGATGTGCACCGCAGGAGATGTGCGCAGCAGGAGATGTGCACCGCAGGAGATGTGCGCCGCAGGAGATGTGCGCCTCAGGATGTGTGCGCACAGTTTTTTTATTAATTTTATTTATGTGCATCGCATGTTCTGCAATGCAGGAGATGTGCGCAGCAGGAGATTTGCGCCGCAGGATGTGTGCGCACAGTTTTTTTATTAATTTGAGTTAATTACTATAATTTTTTTGTAAATTAATGTTTCATTTATGTGCAACGAAGGGTGTGCGCCGCAGGATGTGTGCCGCAAGAGATGTGCACCGCCGGAGATGTGCACAGCAGGAGATGTGCACTGCAGGAGAGGTGCGTAGCAGGAGATGTGCACCGCAAGAGATGTGTGCCGCAGGAGATGTGAGCCGCAAGAGATGTGCACCGCAGGAGATGTGCGAAGCAGGAGATGTGAGCCGCAGGAGATGTACATAGCAGGAGATGTGCGCCGCAGGCGATATGCGCAGCAGGAGATGTGTGCCGCAGTTTTTTTATTAATTTGATTTGATTTTTTTATTTTTTTGTAAATAAATGTTTCATTTATGTGCAACGCAGGGTGTGCGCCGCAGGATGTGCGCCGCAAGAGATGTGCACCGCAGGAGATGTGCGCAGAAGGAGATGTGCGCAGCAGGAGATGTGCACCGCAGGAGATGTGCGCAGCAGGAGATGTGCACAGCAGGAGATGTGCGCAGCAGGAGATGTGTGCCGCAGGAGATGTGCTCAGCAGGATATATGCACCACTTGAGATGTGCGCTGCAGGAGATGTGCGCCGCAGGATATGTACATAGCAGGAGATGTGCGCCGCAGGAGATGTACATAGCAGGAGATGTGCGCCGCAGGCGAACTGCGCAGCAGGAGATGTGCGCCGCAAGAGATGTGCACGCAGGAGATGTGCGCCGCAGGCGATATGCGCAGCAGGAGATGTGTGCCGCAGTTTTTTTATTAATTTGATTTAATTTTTTTGTAAATAACTGTTTTATTTATGTGCAACGCAGGGTTCGCAACGCAGGATGTGCGCCACAAGAGATATGCACTGCAGGAGATGTGCGCAAGAGGAGATGTGCACCACAGGAGATGTGCGCAGCAGGAGATGTGTGCCGCAGTTTTTTTATTAATTTGATTTGATTTTTTTATTTTTTTGTAGATAAATGTTTCATTTATGTTCAACGCAGGGTGTGCGCCGCAGGATGTGCGCCGCAAGAGATATGCACCGCAGGAGATGTGCGCAGCAGGAGATGTGCGCAGCAGGAGATGTGCACCGCAGGAGATGTGCGCAGCAGGAGATGTGCACCGCAGGAGATGTGCGCAGCAGGAGATGTGTGCCGCAGGAGATGTGCTCAGCAGGATATATGCACCACTTGAGATGTGCGCTGCAGGAGATGTGCGCCGCAGGATATGTACATAGCAGGAGATGTGCGCCGCAGGAGATGTACAAAGCAGGAGATGTGCACCGCAGGCGAAATGCGCAGCAGGAGATGTGCGCCGCAAGAGATGTGCACGCAGGAGATGTGCGCCGCAGGCGATATGCGCAGCAGGAGATGTGTGCCGCAGTTTTTTTATTAATTTGATTTAATTTTTTTGTAAATAACTGTTTTATTTATGTGCAACGCAGGGTTCGCAACGCAGGATGTGCGCCGCAAGAGATATGCACTGCAGGAGATGTGCGCAAGAGGAGATGTGCACCACAGGAGATGTGCGCAGCAGGAGATGTGTGCCGCAGTTTTTTTATTAATTTGATTTGATTTTTTTATTTTTTTGTAAATAAATGTTTCATTTATGTGCAACGCAGGGTGTGCGCCGCAGGATGTGCGCCGCAAGAGATGTGCACCGCAGGAGATGTGCACCGCAGGAGATGTGCGCAGCAGGAGATGTGCGCAGCAGGAGATGTGCACCGCAGGAGATGTGCGCAGCAGGAGATGTGCACCGCAGGAGATGTGCGCAGCAGGAGATGTGTGCCGCAGGAGATGTGCTCAGCAGGAGATGTGCACCACTTGAGATGTGCGCTGCAGGAGATGTGCGCCGCAGGAGATGTACATAGCAGGAGATGTGCGCCGCAGGCGAAATGCGCAGCAGGAGATGTGCGCCGCAAGAGATGTGCACGCAGGAGATGTGCGCCGCAGGCGATATGCGCAGCAGGAGATGTGTGCCGCAGTTTTTTTATTAATTTGATTTGATTTTTTTATTTTTTTGTAAATAAATGTTTCATTTATGTGCAACGCAGGGTGTGTGCCGCAGGATGTGGGCCGCAAGAGATGTGCACCGCAGGAGATGTGCGCAGCAGGAGATGTGCGCAGCAGGAGATGTGCACCGCAGGAGATGTGCGTCGCAGGAGATGTGCACCGCAGGAGATGTGCGCAGCAGGAGATTGGCACGCAGGAGATGTGCGCCGCAGGATGTGTGCGCACAGTTTTTTTATTAATTTGAGTTAATTATTATAATTTTTTTGTAAATAAATGTTTAATTTATGTGCAACGAAGGGTGTGCGCCGCAGGATGTGGAGAGCAGCAGGAGATGTGCACCGCAGGAGATGTACAACGCAGGAGATGTGCGCAGCAGGAGATGTGCACCGCAGGAGATGTGTACGCAGGAGATATGCGCCGCAGGAGATGTGCGCAGCAGGAGATGTGCACCATTTGAGATATGCACTGCAGGAGATGCGCACAGGAAATGTGTGCTGCAGGAGATGTACATAGCAGGAGATATGCGCCGCAGGCGATATGCGCAGCAGGAAATGTGCGCCACTGGAGATGTGCATCGCAGGAGATGTGCGCCGCAGGCGAAATGCGCAGCATGAGATGTGTGCCGCAGTTTTTTTATTAATTTGAGGTAATTATTATTATTTTTTTGTAAATAAATGTTTCATTTATGTGCACCGCAGGGTGCGCCGCAGGATGTGCGCCGCAAGAGATATGCACCGCCGGAGATGTGCGCAGCAGGAGATGTGCACCGCAGGAGATGTGCGCAGCAGGAGATGTGCACCGCAGGAGATGTGCGCCGCAGGAGATGTGCACGCAGGAGATTAGCACGCAGTAGATGTGCGACGCAGGATGTGTGCGCACAGTTTTTTTATTAATTTGAGTTAATTATTATTATTTTTTTGTAAATAAATGTTTCATTTATGTGCACCGCAGGGTGCGCGCCACAAGAGATGTGCACCGCCGGAGATGTGCGCCACTGGAGATGTGCATCGCAGGAGATGTGCGCCGCAGGAGATGTGCATGCAGGAGATGTGAGCCACAGGAGATGTACATAGCAGGAGATGTGCGCCGCAGGCGATATGCGCAGCAGGAGATGTGTGCCGCAGTTTTTTTATTAATTTGATTTTATTTTTTTATTTTTTGTAAATAAATGTTTCATTTATGTGCAACGCAGGGTGTGCGCCGCAGGATGTGCGCCGCAAGAGATGTGCACCGCAGGAGATGTGCGCAGCAGGAGATGTGCGCAGCAGGAGATGTGCACCGCAGGAGATGTGCGCCGCAGGAGATGTGCACCGCAGGAGATGTGCGCAGCAGGATGTGTGCGCACAGTTTTTTTATTAATTTGAGTTAATTATTATAATTGTTTTGTAAATAAATGTTTAATTTATGTGCAACGCAGGGTGTGCGCCGCAGGATGTGCGCCGCAAGAGATGTGCACCGCAGGAGATGTGCGCAGCAGGAGATGTGCATGCAGGAGATGTGCGCCGCAGGAGATTTGCACCGCAGGAGATGTGCGCCGCAGGAGATGTGCATGCAGGAGATGTGAGCCGCAGGAGATGTACATAGCAGGAGATGTGCGCCTCAGGCGATATGCGCAGCAGGAGATGTGTGCCGCATTTTTTTTATTAATTTGATTTGATTTTTTTATTTTTTTGTAAATAAATGTTTCATTTATGTGCAACGCAGGGTGTGTGCCGCAGGATGTGGGCCGCAAGAGATGTGCACCGCAGGAGATGTGCGCAGCAGGAGATGTGCGCAGCAGGAGATGTGCACCGCAGGAGATGTGCGTCGCAGGAGATGTGCACCGCAGGAGATGTGCGCAGCAGGAGATTGGCACGCAGGAGATGTGCGCCGCAGGATGTGTGCGCACAGTTTTTTTATTAATTTGAGTTAATTATTATAATTTTTTTGTAAATAAATGTTTAATTTATGTGCAACGAAGGGTGTGCGCCGCAGGATGTGGAGAGCAGCAGGAGATGTGCACCGCAGGAGATGTACAACGCAGGAGATGTGCGCAGCAGGAGATGTGCACCGCAGGAGATGTGTACGCAGGAGATATGCGCCGCAGGAGATGTGCGCAGCAGGAGATGTGCACCATTTGAGATATGCACTGCAGGAGATGTGCACAGGAAATGTGTGCTGCAGGAGATGTACATAGCAGGAGATATGCGCCGCAGGCGATATGCTCAGCAGGAAATGTGCGCAACTGGAGATGTGCATAGCAGGAGATGTGCGCCGCAGGCGAAATTCGCAGCAGGAGATGTGTGCCGCAGTTTTTTTATTAATTTGAGGTAATTATTATTATTTTTTTGTAAATAAATGTTTCATTTATGTGCACCGCAGGGTGCGCCGCAGGATGTGCGCCGCAAGAGATATGCACCGCCGGAGATGTGCGCAGCAGGAGATGTGCACCGCAGGAGATGTGCGCAGCAGGAGATGTGCACCGCAGGAGATGTGCGCCGCAGGAGATGTGCACCGCAGGAGATGTGCACGCAGGAGATTAACACGCAGTAGATGTGTGCCGCAGGATGTGTGCGCACAGTTTTTTTATTAATTTGAGTTAATTATTATTATTTTTTTGTAAATAAATGTTTCATTTATGTGCACCGCAGGGTGCGCGCCGCAAGAGACTTGCACCGCCGGAGATGTGCGCCACTGGAAATGTGCATCGCAGGAGATGTGCGCCGCAGGAGATGTGCACCGCAGGAGATGTGCACGCAGGAGATTAGCACGCAGGAGATGTGCGCCGCAGGATGTGTGCGCACAGTTTTTTTATTAATTTGAGTTAATTATTATAATTTTTTTGTAAATAAATGTTTAATTTATGTGCAACGCAGGGTGTGCGCCGCAGGATGTGCGCCGCAAGAGATGTGCACCGCAGGAGATGTGCGCAGCAGGAGATGTGCACTGCAGGAGATGTGCACCGCAGGAGATGTGCGAAGCAGGAGATGTGCACCGCAGGAGATGTGCGCAGCAGGAGATGTGCACCGCAGGAGATTTGCGCAGCAGGAGATGTGCACCGCAAGAGATGTGCACCGCAGGAGATTTGCACCGCAGGAGATGTGCGCCGCAGGAGATGTGCGCCGCAGGAGATGTGCATGCAGGAGATGTGAGCCGCAGGCGAAATGCGCAGCAGGAGATGTGTGCCGCAGTTTTTTTATTAATTTGATTTTATTTTTTAATTTTTTTGTAAATAACTGTTTCATTTATGGGCAACGCAGGGTTCGCAATGCAGGATGTGCGCCGCAAGAGATATGCACCGCAGGAGAAGTGCGCAACAGGAGAAGTGCACCACAGGAGATGTGCGCAGCAGGAGATGTGCACCGCAGGAGATGTGCGCCGCAGGAGATGTGCACCGCAGGAGATGTGCACGCAGGAGATTAGCACGCAGTAGATGTGCGCCGCAGGATGTGTGCGCACAGTTTTTTTATTAATTTGAGTTAATTATTATTATTTTTTGTAAATAAATGTTTCATTTATGTGCAACGAAGGGTGTGCGCCGCAGGATGTGCGCCGCAAGAGATATGCACCACCGGAGATGTGCGCAGCAGGAGATTTGCACCGCAGGAGATGTACACCGCAGGAGATGTGCGCAGCAGGAGATGTGCACCGCAGGATGTGTGCGGAGATGTGCACAGCAGGAGATGTGCGCAGCAGGAGATGTGCGCCGCAGGAGATGTGCGCCGCAGGAGATGTGCACCGCAGGAGATGTGCGCAGCAGAATGTGTGCGGAGATGTGCACCGCAGGAGATGTGCGCAGCAGGAGATGTGCACCGCAGGAGATGTGCGCCGCAGGATGTGTGCGCACAGTTTTTTTATTAATTTGAGTTAATTATTATAATTTTTTTGTAAATAAATGTTTAATTTATGTGCACAGCAGGAGATGTGCGCAGCAGGAAATGTGCGCCACTGGAGATGTGCATCGCAGGAGATGTGCGCCGCAGGAGATGTGCATGCAGGAGATGTGAGCCGAAGGAGATGTACATAGCAGGAGATGTGCGCCGCAGGCGAAATGCGCAGTGGGAGATGTGTGCCGCAGTTTTTTTATTAATTTGATTTGATTTTTTGATTTTTTTGTAAATAACTGTTTAATTTATGTGCAACGCAGGGTTCGCAATGCAGGATGTGCGCCGCAAGAGATATGCACTGCAGGAGAAGTGCGCAACAGGGGATGTGCACCACAGGAGATGTGCGCAGCAGGAGATGTGCACCGCAGGAGATGTGCGCCGCAGGAGATGTGCACCGCAGGAGATGTGCACGCAGGAGATTAGCACGCAGTAGATGTGCGCCGCAGGATGTGTGCGCACAGTTTTTTTATTAATTTGAGTTAATTATTATTATTTTTTTGTAAATAATGTTTCATTTATGTGCACCGCAGGGTGCGCGCCGCAAGAGATGTGCACAGCCGGAGATATGCGCCACTGGAGATGTGCATCGCAGGAGATGTGCGCCGCAGGCGAAATGCGCAGCAGGAGATGTGCGCCGCAAGAGATGTGCACGCAGGAGATGTGCGCAGCAGGAGATGTGCACCGCAGGAGATGTGCGCCGCAGGAGATGTGCACCGCAGGAGATGTGCACGCAGGAGATTAACACGCAGTAGATGTGCGCCGCAGGATGTGTGCGCACAGTTTTTTTATTAATTTGAGTTAATTATTATTATTTTTTTGTAAATAAATGTTTCATTTATGTGCACCGCAGGGTGCGCGCCGCAAGAGATGTGCACCGCCGGAGATGTGCGCCACTGGAAATGTGCATCGCAGGAGATGTGCGCAGCAGGAGATGTGCGCCGCAGGAGATGTGCGCCGCAGGAGATGTGCACCGCAGGAGATGTGCGCAGCAGGATGTGTGCGGAGATGTGCACCGCAGGAGATGTGCGAAGCAGGAGATGTGCACCGCAGGAGATGTGCGCAGCAGGAGATGTGCACCGCAGGAGATTTGCGCAGCAGGAGATGTGCACCGCAAGAGATGTGCACCGCAGGAGATTTGCACCGCAGGAGATGTGCGCCGCAGGAGATGTGCGCCGCAGGAGATGTGCATGCAGGAGATGTGAGCCGCAGGCGAAATGCGCAGCAGGAGATGTGTGCCGCAGTTTTTTTATTAATTTGATTTTATTTTTTAATTTTTTTGTAAATAACTGTTTCATTTATGGGCAACGCAGGGTTCGCAATGCAGGATGTGCGCCGCAAGAGATATGCACCGCAGGAGAAGTGCGCAACAGGAGAAGTGCACCACAGGAGATGTGCGCAGCAGGAGATGTGCACCGCAGGAGATGTGCGCCGCAGGAGATGTGCACCGCAGGAGATGTGCACGCAGGAGATTAGCACGCAGTAGATGTGCGCCGCAGGATGTGTGCGCACAGTTTTTTTATTAATTTGAGTTAATTATTATTATTTTTTGTAAATAAATGTTTCATTTATGTGCAACGAAGGGTGTGCGCCGCAGGATGTGCGCCGCAAGAGATATGCACCACCGGAGATGTGCGCAGCAGGAGATTTGCACCGCAGGAGATGTACACCGCAGGAGATGTGCGCAGCAGGAGATGTGCACCGCAGGATGTGTGCGGAGATGTGCACAGCAGGAGATGTGCGCAGCAGGAGATGTGCGCCGCAGGAGATGTGCGCCGCAGGAGATGTGCACCGCAGGAGATGTGCGCAGCAGAATGTGTGCGGAGATGTGCACCGCAGGAGATGTGCGCAGCAGGAGATGTGCACCGCAGGAGATGTGCGCCGCAGGATGTGTGCGCACAGTTTTTTTATTAATTTGAGTTAATTATTATAATTTTTTTGTAAATAAATGTTTAATTTATGTGCACAGCAGGAGATGTGCGCAGCAGGAAATGTGCGCCACTGGAGATGTGCATCGCAGGAGATGTGCGCCGCAGGAGATGTGCATGCAGGAGATGTGAGCCGAAGGAGATGTACATAGCAGGAGATGTGCGCCGCAGGCGAAATGCGCAGTGGGAGATGTGTGCCGCAGTTTTTTTATTAATTTGATTTGATTTTTTGATTTTTTTGTAAATAACTGTTTAATTTATGTGCAACGCAGGGTTCGCAATGCAGGATGTGCGCCGCAAGAGATATGCACTGCAGGAGAAGTGCGCAACAGGGGATGTGCACCACAGGAGATGTGCGCAGCAGGAGATGTGCACCGCAGGAGATGTGCGCCGCAGGAGATGTGCACCGCAGGAGATGTGCACGCAGGAGATTAGCACGCAGTAGATGTGCGCCGCAGGATGTGTGCGCACAGTTTTTTTATTAATTTGAGTTAATTATTATTATTTTTTTGTAAATAATGTTTCATTTATGTGCACCGCAGGGTGCGCGCCGCAAGAGATGTGCACAGCCGGAGATATGCGCCACTGGAGATGTGCATCGCAGGAGATGTGCGCCGCAGGCGAAATGCGCAGCAGGAGATGTGCGCCGCAAGAGATGTGCACGCAGGAGATGTGCGCAGCAGGAGATGTGCACCGCAGGAGATGTGCGCCGCAGGAGATGTGCACCGCAGGAGATGTGCACGCAGGAGATTAAAACGCAGTAGATGTGCGCCGCAGGATGTGTGCGCACAGTTTTTTTATTAATTTGAGTTAATTATTATTATTTTTTTGTAAATAAATGTTTCATTTATGTGCACCGCAGGGTGCGCGCCGCAAGAGATGTGCACCGCCGGAGATGTGCGCCACTGGAAATGTGCATCGCAGGAGATGTGCGCAGCAGGAGATGTGCGCCGCAGGAGATGTGCGCCGCAGGAGATGTGCACCGCAGGAGATGTGCGCAGCAGGATGTGTGCGGAGATGTGCACCGCAGGAGATGTGCGTCGCAGGAGATGTGCACCGCAGGAGATGTGCGCAGCAGGAGATTGGCACGCAGGAGATGTGCGCCGCAGGATGTGTGCGCACAGTTTTTTTATTAATTTGAGTTAATTATTATAATTTTTTTGTAAATAAATGTTTAATTTATGTGCAACGAAGGGTGTGCGCCGCAGGATGTGGAGAGCAGCAGGAGATGTGCACCGCAGGAGATGTACAACGCAGGAGATGTGCGCAGCAGGAGATGTGCACCGCAGGAGATGTGTACGCAGGAGATATGCGCCGCAGGAGATGTGCGCAGCAGGAGATGTGCACCATTTGAGATATGCACTGCAGGAGATGCGCACAGGAAATGTGTGCTGCAGGAGATGTACATAGCAGGAGATATGCGCCGCAGGCGATATGCGCAGCAGGAAATGTGCGCCACTGGAGATGTGCATCGCAGGAGATGTGCGCCGCAGGCGAAATGCGCAGCATGAGATGTGTGCCGCAGTTTTTTTATTAATTTGAGGTAATTATTATTATTTTTTTGTAAATAAATGTTTCATTTATGTGCACCGCAGGGTGCGCCGCAGGATGTGCGCCGCAAGAGATATGCACCGCCGGAGATGTGCGCAGCAGGAGATGTGCACCGCAGGAGATGTGCGCAGCAGGAGATGTGCACCGCAGGAGATGTGCGCCGCAGGAGATGTGCACGCAGGAGATTAGCACGCAGTAGATGTGCGACGCAGGATGTGTGCGCACAGTTTTTTTATTAATTTGAGTTAATTATTATTATTTTTTTGTAAATAAATGTTTCATTTATGTGCACCGCAGGGTGCGCGCCACAAGAGATGTGCACCGCCGGAGATGTGCGCCACTGGAGATGTGCATCGCAGGAGATGTGCGCCGCAGGAGATGTGCATGCAGGAGATGTGAGCCACAGGAGATGTACATAGCAGGAGATGTGCGCCGCAGGCGATATGCGCAGCAGGAGATGTGTGCCGCAGTTTTTTTATTAATTTGATTTTATTTTTTTATTTTTTGTAAATAAATGTTTCATTTATGTGCAACGCAGGGTGTGCGCCGCAGGATGTGCGCCGCAAGAGATGTGCACCGCAGGAGATGTGCGCAGCAGGAGATGTGCGCAGCAGGAGATGTGCACCGCAGGAGATGTGCGCCGCAGGAGATGTGCACCGCAGGAGATGTGCGCAGCAGGATGTGTGCGCACAGTTTTTTTATTAATTTGAGTTAATTATTATAATTGTTTTGTAAATAAATGTTTAATTTATGTGCAACGCAGGGTGTGCGCCGCAGGATGTGCGCCGCAAGAGATGTGCACCGCAGGAGATGTGCGCAGCAGGAGATGTGCATGCAGGAGATGTGCGCCGCAGGAGATTTGCACCGCAGGAGATGTGCGCCGCAGGAGATGTGCATGCAGGAGATGTGAGCCGCAGGAGATGTACATAGCAGGAGATGTGCGCCTCAGGCGATATGCGCAGCAGGAGATGTGTGCCGCATTTTTTTTATTAATTTGATTTGATTTTT
Source organism: Pleuronectes platessa (assembly GCF_947347685.1). Taxonomy (NCBI): domain Eukaryota; kingdom Metazoa; phylum Chordata; class Actinopteri; order Pleuronectiformes; family Pleuronectidae; genus Pleuronectes; species Pleuronectes platessa. Next base: position 22,532 of record NW_026519192.1, read on the forward strand.
TTATTTTTTTGTAAATAAATGTTTCATTTATGTGCAACGCAGGGTGTGTGCCGCAGGATGTGGGCCGCAAGAGATGTGCACCGCAGGAGATGTGCGCAGCAGGAGATGTGCGCAGCAGGAGATGTGCACCGCAGGAGATGTGCGTCGCAGGAGATGTGCACCGCAGGAGATGTGCGCAGCAGGAGATTGGCACGCAGGAGATGTGCGCCGCAGGATGTGTGCGCACAGTTTTTTTATTAATTTGAGTTAATTATTATAATTTTTTTGTAAATAAATGTTTAATTTATGTGCAACGAAGGGTGTGCGCCGCAGGATGTGGAGAGCAGCAGGAGATGTGCACCGCAGGAGATGTACAACGCAGGAGATGTGCGCAGCAGGAGATGTGCACCGCAGGAGATGTGTACGCAGGAGATATGCGCCGCAGGAGATGTGCGCAGCAGGAGATGTGCACCATTTGAGATATGCACTGCAGGAGATGTGCACAGGAAATGTGTGCTGCAGGAGATGTACATAGCAGGAGATATGCGCCGCAGGCGATATGCTCAGCAGGAAATGTGCGCAACTGGAGATGTGCATAGCAGGAGATGTGCGCCGCAGGCGAAATTCGCAGCAGGAGATGTGTGCCGCAGTTTTTTTATTAATTTGAGGTAATTATTATTATTTTTTTGTAAATAAATGTTTCATTTATGTGCACCGCAGGGTGCGCCGCAGGATGTGCGCCGCAAGAGATATGCACCGCCGGAGATGTGCGCAGCAGGAGATGTGCACCGCAGGAGATGTGCGCAGCAGGAGATGTGCACCGCAGGAGATGTGCGCCGCAGGAGATGTGCACCGCAGGAGATGTGCACGCAGGAGATTAACACGCAGTAGATGTGTGCCGCAGGATGTGTGCGCACAGTTTTTTTATTAATTTGAGTTAATTATTATTATTTTTTTGTAAATAAATGTTTCATTTATGTGCACCGCAGGGTGCGCGCCGCAAGAGACTTGCACCGCCGGAGATGTGCGCCACTGGAAATGTGCATCGCAGGAGATGTGCGCCGCAGGAGATGTGCACCGCAGGAGATGTGCACGCAGGAGATTAGCACGCAGGAGATGTGCGCCGCAGGATGTGTGCGCACAGTTTTTTTATTAATTTGAGTTAATTATTATAATTTTTTTGTAAATAAATGTTTAATTTATGTGCAACGCAGGGTGTGCGCCGCAGGATGTGCGCCGCAAGAGATGTGCACCGCAGGAGATGTGCGCAGCAGGAGATGTGCACTGCAGGAGATGTGCACCGCAGGAGATGTGCGAAGCAGGAGATGTGCACCGCAGGAGATGTGCGCAGCAGGAGATGTGCACCGCAGGAGATTTGCGCAGCAGGAGATGTGCACCGCAAGAGATGTGCACCGCAGGAGATTTGCACCGCAGGAGATGTGCGCCGCAGGAGATGTGCGCCGCAGGAGATGTGCATGCAGGAGATGTGAGCCGCAGGCGAAATGCGCAGCAGGAGATGTGTGCCGCAGTTTTTTTATTAATTTGATTTTATTTTTTAATTTTTTTGTAAATAACTGTTTCATTTATGGGCAACGCAGGGTTCGCAATGCAGGATGTGCGCCGCAAGAGATATGCACCGCAGGAGAAGTGCGCAACAGGAGAAGTGCACCACAGGAGATGTGCGCAGCAGGAGATGTGCACCGCAGGAGATGTGCGCCGCAGGAGATGTGCACCGCAGGAGATGTGCACGCAGGAGATTAGCACGCAGTAGATGTGCGCCGCAGGATGTGTGCGCACAGTTTTTTTATTAATTTGAGTTAATTATTATTATTTTTTGTAAATAAATGTTTCATTTATGTGCAACGAAGGGTGTGCGCCGCAGGATGTGCGCCGCAAGAGATATGCACCACCGGAGATGTGCGCAGCAGGAGATTTGCACCGCAGGAGATGTACACCGCAGGAGATGTGCGCAGCAGGAGATGTGCACCGCAGGATGTGTGCGGAGATGTGCACAGCAGGAGATGTGCGCAGCAGGAGATGTGCGCCGCAGGAGATGTGCGCCGCAGGAGATGTGCACCGCAGGAGATGTGCGCAGCAGAATGTGTGCGGAGATGTGCACCGCAGGAGATGTGCGCAGCAGGAGATGTGCACCGCAGGAGATGTGCGCCGCAGGATGTGTGCGCACAGTTTTTTTATTAATTTGAGTTAATTATTATAATTTTTTTGTAAATAAATGTTTAATTTATGTGCACAGCAGGAGATGTGCGCAGCAGGAAATGTGCGCCACTGGAGATGTGCATCGCAGGAGATGTGCGCCGCAGGAGATGTGCATGCAGGAGATGTGAGCCGAAGGAGATGTACATAGCAGGAGATGTGCGCCGCAGGCGAAATGCGCAGTGGGAGATGTGTGCCGCAGTTTTTTTATTAATTTGATTTGATTTTTTGATTTTTTTGTAAATAACTGTTTAATTTATGTGCAACGCAGGGTTCGCAATGCAGGATGTGCGCCGCAAGAGATATGCACTGCAGGAGAAGTGCGCAACAGGGGATGTGCACCACAGGAGATGTGCGCAGCAGGAGATGTGCACCGCAGGAGATGTGCGCCGCAGGAGATGTGCACCGCAGGAGATGTGCACGCAGGAGATTAGCACGCAGTAGATGTGCGCCGCAGGATGTGTGCGCACAGTTTTTTTATTAATTTGAGTTAATTATTATTATTTTTTTGTAAATAATGTTTCATTTATGTGCACCGCAGGGTGCGCGCCGCAAGAGATGTGCACAGCCGGAGATATGCGCCACTGGAGATGTGCATCGCAGGAGATGTGCGCCGCAGGCGAAATGCGCAGCAGGAGATGTGCGCCGCAAGAGATGTGCACGCAGGAGATGTGCGCAGCAGGAGATGTGCACCGCAGGAGATGTGCGCCGCAGGAGATGTGCACCGCAGGAGATGTGCACGCAGGAGATTAACACGCAGTAGATGTGCGCCGCAGGATGTGTGCGCACAGTTTTTTTATTAATTTGAGTTAATTATTATTATTTTTTTGTAAATAAATGTTTCATTTATGTGCACCGCAGGGTGCGCGCCGCAAGAGATGTGCACCGCCGGAGATGTGCGCCACTGGAAATGTGCATCGCAGGAGATGTGCGCAGCAGGAGATGTGCGCCGCAGGAGATGTGCGCCGCAGGAGATGTGCACCGCAGGAGATGTGCGCAGCAGGATGTGTGCGGAGATGTGCACCGCAGGAGATGTGCGAAGCAGGAGATGTGCACCGCAGGAGATGTGCGCAGCAGGAGATGTGCACCGCAGGAGATTTGCGCAGCAGGAGATGTGCACCGCAAGAGATGTGCACCGCAGGAGATTTGCACCGCAGGAGATGTGCGCCGCAGGAGATGTGCGCCGCAGGAGATGTGCATGCAGGAGATGTGAGCCGCAGGCGAAATGCGCAGCAGGAGATGTGTGCCGCAGTTTTTTTATTAATTTGATTTTATTTTTTAATTTTTTTGTAAATAACTGTTTCATTTATGGGCAACGCAGGGTTCGCAATGCAGGATGTGCGCCGCAAGAGATATGCACCGCAGGAGAAGTGCGCAACAGGAGAAGTGCACCACAGGAGATGTGCGCAGCAGGAGATGTGCACCGCAGGAGATGTGCGCCGCAGGAGATGTGCACCGCAGGAGATGTGCACGCAGGAGATTAGCACGCAGTAGATGTGCGCCGCAGGATGTGTGCGCACAGTTTTTTTATTAATTTGAGTTAATTATTATTATTTTTTGTAAATAAATGTTTCATTTATGTGCAACGAAGGGTGTGCGCCGCAGGATGTGCGCCGCAAGAGATATGCACCACCGGAGATGTGCGCAGCAGGAGATTTGCACCGCAGGAGATGTACACCGCAGGAGATGTGCGCAGCAGGAGATGTGCACCGCAGGATGTGTGCGGAGATGTGCACAGCAGGAGATGTGCGCAGCAGGAGATGTGCGCCGCAGGAGATGTGCGCCGCAGGAGATGTGCACCGCAGGAGATGTGCGCAGCAGAATGTGTGCGGAGATGTGCACCGCAGGAGATGTGCGCAGCAGGAGATGTGCACCGCAGGAGATGTGCGCCGCAGGATGTGTGCGCACAGTTTTTTTATTAATTTGAGTTAATTATTATAATTTTTTTGTAAATAAATGTTTAATTTATGTGCACAGCAGGAGATGTGCGCAGCAGGAAATGTGCGCCACTGGAGATGTGCATCGCAGGAGATGTGCGCCGCAGGAGATGTGCATGCAGGAGATGTGAGCCGAAGGAGATGTACATAGCAGGAGATGTGCGCCGCAGGCGAAATGCGCAGTGGGAGATGTGTGCCGCAGTTTTTTTATTAATTTGATTTGATTTTTTGATTTTTTTGTAAATAACTGTTTAATTTATGTGCAACGCAGGGTTCGCAATGCAGGATGTGCGCCGCAAGAGATATGCACTGCAGGAGAAGTGCGCAACAGGGGATGTGCACCACAGGAGATGTGCGCAGCAGGAGATGTGCACCGCAGGAGATGTGCGCCGCAGGAGATGTGCACCGCAGGAGATGTGCACGCAGGAGATTAGCACGCAGTAGATGTGCGCCGCAGGATGTGTGCGCACAGTTTTTTTATTAATTTGAGTTAATTATTATTATTTTTTTGTAAATAATGTTTCATTTATGTGCACCGCAGGGTGCGCGCCGCAAGAGATGTGCACAGCCGGAGATATGCGCCACTGGAGATGTGCATCGCAGGAGATGTGCGCCGCAGGCGAAATGCGCAGCAGGAGATGTGCGCCGCAAGAGATGTGCACGCAGGAGATGTGCGCAGCAGGAGATGTGCACCGCAGGAGATGTGCGCCGCAGGAGATGTGCACCGCAGGAGATGTGCACGCAGGAGATTAACACGCAGTAGATGTGCGCCGCAGGATGTGTGCGCACAGTTTTTTTATTAATTTGAGTTAATTATTATTATTTTTTTGTAAATAAATGTTTCATTTATGTGCACCGCAGGGTGCGCGCCGCAAGAGATGTGCACCGCCGGAGATGTGCGCCACTGGAAATGTGCATCGCAGGAGATGTGCGCAGCAGGAGATGTGCGCCGCAGGAGATGTGCGCCGCAGGAGATGTGCACCGCAGGAGATGTGCGCAGCAGGATGTGTGCGGAGATGTGCACCGCAGGAGATGTGCGTCGCAGGAGATGTGCACCGCAGGAGATGTGCGCAGCAGGAGATTGGCACGCAGGAGATGTGCGCCGCAGGATGTGTGCGCACAGTTTTTTTATTAATTTGAGTTAATTATTATAATTTTTTTGTAAATAAATGTTTAATTTATGTGCAACGAAGGGTGTGCGCCGCAGGATGTGGAGAGCAGCAGGAGATGTGCACCGCAGGAGATGTACAACGCAGGAGATGTGCGCAGCAGGAGATGTGCACCGCAGGAGATGTGTACGCAGGAGATATGCGCCGCAGGAGATGTGCGCAGCAGGAGATGTGCACCATTTGAGATATGCACTGCAGGAGATGTGCACAGGAAATGTGTGCTGCAGGAGATGTACATAGCAGGAGATATGCGCCGCAGGCGATATGCGCAGCAGGAAATGTGCGCAACTGGAGATGTGCATAGCAGGAGATGTGCGCCGCAGGCGAAATGCGCAGCAGGAGATGTGTGCCGCAGTTTTTTTATTAATTTGAGGTAATTATTATTATTTTTTTGTAAATAAATGTTTCATTTATGTGCACCGCAGGGTGCGCCGCAGGATGTGCGCCGCAAGAGATATGCACCGCCGGAGATGTGCGCAGCAGGAGATGTGCACCGCAGGAGATGTGCGCAGCAGGAGATGTGCACCGCAGGAGATGTGCGCCGCAGGAGATGTGCACCGCAGGAGATGTGCACGCAGGAGATTAACACGCAGTAGATGTGCGCCGCAGGATGTGTGCGCACCGTTTTTTTATTAATTTGAGTTAATTATTATTATTTTTTTGTAAATAAATGTTTCATTTATGTGCACCGCAGGGTGCGCGCCGCAAGAGACTTGCACCGCCGGAGATGTGCGCCACTGGAAATGTGCATCGCAGGAGATGTGCGCCGCAGGAGATGTGCACCGCAGGAGATGTGCACGCAGGAGATTAGCACGCAGGAGATGTGCGCCGCAGGATGTGTGCGCACAGTTTTTTTATTAATTTGAGTTAATTATTATAATTTTTTTGTAAATAAATGTTTAATTTATGTGCAACGCAGGGTGTGCGCCGCAGGATGTGCGCCGCAAGAGATGTGCACCGCAGGAGATGTGCGCAGCAGGAGATGTGCACTGCAGGAGATGTGCACCGCAGGAGATGTGCGAAGCAGGAGATGTGCACCGCAGGAGATGTGCGCAGCAGGAGATGTGCACCGCAGGAGATTTGCGCAGCAGGAGATGTGCACCGCAAGAGATGTGCACCGCAGGAGATTTGCACCGCAGGAGATGTGCGCCGCAGGAGATGTGCGCCGCAGGAGATGTGCATGCAGGAGATGTGAGCCGCAGGCGAAATGCGCAGCAGGAGATGTGTGCCGCAGTTTTTTTATTAATTTGATTTTATTTTTTAATTTTTTTGTAAATAACTGTTTCATTTATGGGCAACGCAGGGTTCGCAATGCAGGATGTGCGCCGCAAGAGATATGCACCGCTGGAGAAGTGCGCAACAGGAGAAGTGCACCACAGGAGATGTGCGCAGCAGGAGATGTGCACCGCAGGAGATGTGCGCCGCAGGAGATGTGCACCGCAGGAGATGTGCACGCAGGAGATTAGCACGCAGTAGATGTGCGCCGCAGGATGTGTGCGCACAGTTTTTTTATTAATTTGAGTTAATTATTATTATTTTTTGTAAATAAATGTTTCATTTATGTGCACCGCAGGGTGCGCGCCGCAAGAGATGTGCACCGCCGGAGATGTGCGCCACTGGAGATGTGCATCGCAGGAGATGTGCGCCGCAGGAGATGTGCACCGCAGGAGATGTGCACGCAGGAGATTAGCACGCAGGAGATGTGCGCCGCAGGATGTGTGCGCACAGTTTTTTTATTAAGTTGAGTTAATTATTATAATTTTTATGTAAATAAATGTTTCATTTATGTGCAACGAAGGGTGTGCGCCGCAGGATGTGCGCCGCAAGAGATATGCACCACCGGAGATGTGCGCAGCAGGAGATTTGCACCGCAGGAGATGTACACCGCAGGAGATGTGCGCAGCAGGAGATGTGCACCGCAGGATGTGTGCGGAGATGTGCACAGCAGGAGATGTGCGCAGCAGGAGATGTGCGCCGCAGGAGATGTGCACCGCAGGAGATTTGCACCGCAGGAGATGTGCGCCGCAGGAGATGTGCGCCGCAGGAGATGTGCATGCAGGAGATGTGAGCCGCAGGCGAAATGCGCAGCAGGAGATGTGCGCAGCAGGAGATGTGCACCGCAAGAGATGTGCACCGCAGGAGATTTGCACCGCAGGAGATGTGCGCCGCAGGAGATGTGCGCCGCAGGAGATGTGCATGCAGGAGATGTGAGCCGCAGGCGAAATGCGCAGCAGGAGATGTGTGCCGCAGTTTTTTTATTAATTTGATTTTATTTTTTAATTTTTTTGTAAATAACTGTTTCATTTATGGGCAACGCAGGGTTCGCAATGCAGGATGTGCGCCGCAAGAGATATGCACCGCAGGAGAAGTGCGCAACAGGAGAAGTGCACCACAGGAGATGTGCGCAGCAGGAGATGTGCACCGCAGGAGATGTGCGCCGCAGGAGATGTGCACCGCAGGAGATGTGCACGCAGGAGATTAGCACGCAGTAGATGTGCGCCGCAGGATGTGTGCGCACAGTTTTTTTATTAATTTGAGTTAATTATTATTATTTTTTGTAAATAAATGTTTCATTTATGTGCACCGCAGGGTGCGCGCCGCAAGAGATGTGCACCGCCGGAGATGTGCGCCACTGGAGATGTGCATCGCAGGAGATGTGCGCCGCAGGAGATGTGCACCGCAGGAGATGTGCACGCAGGAGATTAGCACGCAGGAGATGTGCGCCGCAGGATGTGTGCGCACAGTTTTTTTATTAAGTTGAGTTAATTATTATAATTTTTATGTAAATAAATGTTTCATTTATGTGCAACGAAGGGTGTGCGCCGCAGGATGTGCGCCGCAAGAGATATGCACCACCGGAGATGTGCGCAGCAGGAGATTTGCACCGCAGGAGATGTACACCGCAGGAGATGTGCGCAGCAGGAGATGTGCGCAGCAGGAGATGTGCGCAGCAGGAGATGTGCACCGCAGGAGATGTGCGTCGCAGGAGATGTGCACCGCAGGAGATGTGCGCAGCAGGAGATTGGCACGCAGGAGATGTGCGCCGCAGGATGTGTGCGCACAGTTTTTTTATTAATTTGAGTTAATTATTATAATTTTTTTGTAAATAAATGTTTAATTTATGTGCAACGAAGGGTGTGCGCCGCAGGATGTGGAGAGCAGCAGGAGATGTGCACCGCAGGAGATGTACAACGCAGGAGATGTGCGCAGCAGGAGATGTGCACCGCAGGAGATGTGTACGCAGGAGATATGCGCCGCAGGAGATGTGCGCAGCAGGAGATGTGCACCATTTGAGATATGCACTGCAGGAGATGTGCACAGGAAATGTGTGCTGCAGGAGATGTACATAGCAGGAGATATGCGCCGCAGGCGATATGCTCAGCAGGAAATGTGCGCAACTGGAGATGTGCATAGCAGGAGATGTGCGCCGCAGGCGAAATTCGCAGCAGGAGATGTGTGCCGCAGTTTTTTTATTAATTTGAGGTAATTATTATTATTTTTTTGTAAATAAATGTTTCATTTATGTGCACCGCAGGGTGCGCCGCAGGATGTGCGCCGCAAGAGATATGCACCGCCGGAGATGTGCGCAGCAGGAGATGTGCACCGCAGGAGATGTGCGCAGCAGGAGATGTGCACCGCAGGAGATGTGCGCCGCAGGAGATGTGCACCGCAGGAGATGTGCACGCAGGAGATTAACACGCAGTAGATGTGTGCCGCAGGATGTGTGCGCACAGTTTTTTTATTAATTTGAGTTAATTATTATTATTTTTTTGTAAATAAATGTTTCATTTATGTGCACCGCAGGGTGCGCGCCGCAAGAGACTTGCACCGCCGGAGATGTGCGCCACTGGAAATGTGCATCGCAGGAGATGTGCGCCGCAGGAGATGTGCACCGCAGGAGATGTGCACGCAGGAGATTAGCACGCAGGAGATGTGCGCCGCAGGATGTGTGCGCACAGTTTTTTTATTAATTTGAGTTAATTATTATAATTTTTTTGTAAATAAATGTTTAATTTATGTGCAACGCAGGGTGTGCGCCGCAGGATGTGCGCCGCAAGAGATGTGCACCGCAGGAGATGTGCGCAGCAGGAGATGTGCACTGCAGGAGATGTGCACCGCAGGAGATGTGCGAAGCAGGAGATGTGCACCGCAGGAGATGTGCGCAGCAGGAGATGTGCACCGCAGGAGATTTGCGCAGCAGGAGATGTGCACCGCAAGAGATGTGCACCGCAGGAGATTTGCACCGCAGGAGATGTGCGCCGCAGGAGATGTGCGCCGCAGGAGATGTGCATGCAGGAGATGTGAGCCGCAGGCGAAATGCGCAGCAGGAGATGTGTGCCGCAGTTTTTTTATTAATTTGATTTTATTTTTTAATTTTTTTGTAAATAACTGTTTCATTTATGGGCAACGCAGGGTTCGCAATGCAGGATGTGCGCCGCAAGAGATATGCACCGCAGGAGAAGTGCGCAACAGGAGAAGTGCACCACAGGAGATGTGCGCAGCAGGAGATGTGCACCGCAGGAGATGTGCGCCGCAGGAGATGTGCACCGCAGGAGATGTGCACGCAGGAGATTAGCACGCAGTAGATGTGCGCCGCAGGATGTGTGCGCACAGTTTTTTTATTAATTTGAGTTAATTATTATTATTTTTTGTAAATAAATGTTTCATTTATGTGCAACGAAGGGTGTGCGCCGCAGGATGTGCGCCGCAAGAGATATGCACCACCGGAGATGTGCGCAGCAGGAGATTTGCACCGCAGGAGATGTACACCGCAGGAGATGTGCGCAGCAGGAGATGTGCACCGCAGGATGTGTGCGGAGATGTGCACAGCAGGAGATGTGCGCAGCAGGAGATGTGCGCCGCAGGAGATGTGCGCCGCAGGAGATGTGCACCGCAGGAGATGTGCGCAGCAGAATGTGTGCGGAGATGTGCACCGCAGGAGATGTGCGCAGCAGGAGATGTGCACCGCAGGAGATGTGCGCCGCAGGATGTGTGCGCACAGTTTTTTTATTAATTTGAGTTAATTATTATAATTTTTTTGTAAATAAATGTTTAATTTATGTGCACAGCAGGAGATGTGCGCAGCAGGAAATGTGCGCCACTGGAGATGTGCATCGCAGGAGATGTGCGCCGCAGGAGATGTGCATGCAGGAGATGTGAGCCGAAGGAGATGTACATAGCAGGAGATGTGCGCCGCAGGCGAAATGCGCAGTGGGAGATGTGTGCCGCAGTTTTTTTATTAATTTGATTTGATTTTTTGATTTTTTTGTAAATAACTGTTTAATTTATGTGCAACGCAGGGTTCGCAATGCAGGATGTGCGCCGCAAGAGATATGCACTGCAGGAGAAGTGCGCAACAGGGGATGTGCACCACAGGAGATGTGCGCAGCAGGAGATGTGCACCGCAGGAGATGTGCGCCGCAGGAGATGTGCACCGCAGGAGATGTGCACGCAGGAGATTAGCACGCAGTAGATGTGCGCCGCAGGATGTGTGCGCACAGTTTTTTTATTAATTTGAGTTAATTATTATTATTTTTTTGTAAATAATGTTTCATTTATGTGCACCGCAGGGTGCGCGCCGCAAGAGATGTGCACAGCCGGAGATATGCGCCACTGGAGATGTGCATCGCAGGAGATGTGCGCCGCAGGCGAAATGCGCAGCAGGAGATGTGCGCCGCAAGAGATGTGCACGCAGGAGATGTGCGCAGCAGGAGATGTGCACCGCAGGAGATGTGCGCCGCAGGAGATGTGCACCGCAGGAGATGTGCACGCAGGAGATTAACACGCAGTAGATGTGCGCCGCAGGATGTGTGCGCACAGTTTTTTTATTAATTTGAGTTAATTATTATTATTTTTTTGTAAATAAATGTTTCATTTATGTGCACCGCAGGGTGCGCGCCGCAAGAGATGTGCACCGCCGGAGATGTGCGCCACTGGAAATGTGCATCGCAGGAGATGTGCGCAGCAGGAGATGTGCGCCGCAGGAGATGTGCACCGCAGGAGATGTGCGCAGCAGGATGTGTGCGGAGATGTGCACCGCAGGAGATGTGCGTCGCAGGAGATGTGCACCGCAGGAGATGTGCGCAGCAGGAGATTGGCACGCAGGAGATGTGCGCCGCAGGATGTGTGCGCACAGTTTTTTTATTAATTTGAGTTAATTATTATAATTTTTTTGTAAATAAATGTTTAATTTATGTGCAACGAAGGGTGTGCGCCGCAGGATGTGGAGAGCAGCAGGAGATGTGCACCGCAGGAGATGTACAACGCAGGAGATGTGCGCAGCAGGAGATGTGCACCGCAGGAGATGTGTACGCAGGAGATATGCGCCGCAGGAGATGTGCGCAGCAGGAGATGTGCACCATTTGAGATATGCACTGCAGGAGATGTGCACAGGAAATGTGTGCTGCAGGAGATGTACATAGCAGGAGATATGCGCCGCAGGCGATATGCGCAGCAGGAAATGTGCGCAACTGGAGATGTGCATAGCAGGAGATGTGCGCCGCAGGCGAAATGCGCAGCAGGAGATGTGTGCCGCAGTTTTTTTATTAATTTGAGGTAATTATTATTATTTTTTTGTAAATAAATGTTTCATTTATGTGCACCGCAGGGTGCGCCGCAGGATGTGCGCCGCAAGAGATATGCACCGCCGGAGATGTGCGCAGCAGGAGATGTGCACCGCAGGAGATGTGCGCAGCAGGAGATGTGCACCGCAGGAGATGTGCGCCGCAGGAGATGTGCACCGCAGGAGATGTGCACGCAGGAGATTAACACGCAGTAGATGTGCGCCGCAGGATGTGTGCGCACCGTTTTTTTATTAATTTGAGTTAATTATTATTATTTTTTTGTAAATAAATGTTTCATTTATGTGCACCGCAGGGTGCGCGCCGCAAGAGACTTGCACCGCCGGAGATGTGCGCCACTGGAAATGTGCATCGCAGGAGATGTGCGCCGCAGGAGATGTGCACCGCAGGAGATGTGCACGCAGGAGATTAGCACGCAAAAGATGTGCGCCGCAGGATGTGTGCGCACAGTTTTTTTATTAATTTGAGTTAATTATTATAATTTTTTTGTAAATAAATGTTTAATTTATGTGCAACGCAGGGTGTGCGCCGCAGGATGTGCGCCGCAAGAGATGTGCACCGCAGGAGATGTGCGCAGCAGGAGATGTGCACTGCAGGAGATGTGCACCGCAGGAGATGTGCGAAGCAGGAGATGTGCACCGCAGGAGATGTGCGCAGCAGGAGATGTGCACCGCAGGAGATTTGCGCAGCAGGAGATGTGCACCGCAAGAGATGTGCACCGCAGGAGATTTGCACCGCAGGAGATGTGCGCCGCAGGAGATGTGCGCCGCAGGAGATGTGCATGCAGGAGATGTGAGCCGCAGGCGAAATGCGCAGCAGGAGATGTGTGCCGCAGTTTTTTTATTAATTTGATTTTATTTTTTAATTTTTTTGTAAATAACTGTTTCATTTATGGGCAACGCAGGGTTCGCAATGCAGGATGTGCGCCGCAAGAGATATGCACCGCTGGAGAAGTGCGCAACAGGAGAAGTGCACCACAGGAGATGTGCGCAGCAGGAGATGTGCACCGCAGGAGATGTGCGCCGCAGGAGATGTGCACCGCAGGAGATGTGCACGCAGGAGATTAGCACGCAGTAGATGTGCGCCGCAGGATGTGTGCGCACAGTTTTTTTATTAATTTGAGTTAATTATTATTATTTTTTGTAAATAAATGTTTCATTTATGTGCACCGCAGGGTGCGCGCCGCAAGAGATGTGCACCGCCGGAGATGTGCGCCACTGGAGATGTGCATCGCAGGAGATGTGCGCCGCAGGAGATGTGCACCGCAGGAGATGTGCACGCAGGAGATTAGCACGCAGGAGATGTGCGCCGCAGGATGTGTGCGCACAGTTTTTTTATTAAGTTGAGTTAATTATTATAATTTTTATGTAAATAAATGTTTCATTTATGTGCAACGAAGGGTGTGCGCCGCAGGATGTGCGCCGCAAGAGATATGCACCACCGGAGATGTGCGCAGCAGGAGATTTGCACCGCAGGAGATGTACACCGCAGGAGATGTGCGCAGCAGGAGATGTGCACCGCAGGATGTGTGCGGAGATGTGCACAGCAGGAGATGTGCGCAGCAGGAGATGTGCGCCGCAGGAGATGTGCACCGCAGGAGATTTGCACCGCAGGAGATGTGCGCCGCAGGAGATGTGCGCCGCAGGAGATGTGCATGCAGGAGATGTGAGCCGCAGGCGAAATGCGCAGCAGGAGATGTGCGCAGCAGGAGATGTGCACCGCAAGAGATGTGCACCGCAGGAGATTTGCACCGCAGGAGATGTGCGCCGCAGGAGATGTGCGCCGCAGGAGATGTGCATGCAGGAGATGTGAGCCGCAGGCGAAATGCGCAGCAGGAGATGTGTGCCGCAGTTTTTTTATTAATTTGATTTTATTTTTTTATTTTTTTGTAAATAACTGTTTAATTTATGGGCAACGCAGGGTTCGCAATGCAGGATGTGCGCCGCAAGAGATATGCACCGCAGGAGAAGTGCGCAACAGGAGAAGTGCACCACAGGAGATGTGCGCAGCAGGAGATGTGCACCGCAGGAGATGTGCGCCGCAGGAGATGTGCACCGCAGGAGATGTGCACGCAGGAGATTAGCACGCAGTAGATGTGCGCCGCAGGATGTGTGCGCACAGTTTTTTTATTAATTTGAGTTAATTATTATTATTTTTTGTAAATAAATGTTTCATTTATGTGCACCGCAGGGTGCGCGCCGCAAGAGATGTGCACCGCCGGAGATGTGCGCCACTGGAGATGTGCATCGCAGGAGATGTGCGCCGCAGGAGATGTGCACCGCAGGAGATGTGCACGCAGGAGATTAGCACGCAGGAGATGTGCGCCGCAGGATGTGTGCGCACAGTTTTTTTATTAAGTTGAGTTAATTATTATAATTTTTATGTAAATAAATGTTTCATTTATGTGCAACGAAGGGTGTGCGCCGCAGGATGTGCGCCGCAAGAGATATGCACCACCGGAGATGTGCGCAGCAGGAGATTTGCACCGCAGGAGATGTACACCGCAGGAGATGTGCGCAGCAGGAGATGTGCACCGCAGGATGTGTGCGGAGATGTGCACAGCAGGAGATGTGCGCAGCAGGAGATGTGCGCCGCAGGAGATGTGCGCCGCAGGAGATGTGCACCGCAGGAGATGTGCGCAGCAGGATGTGTGCGGAGATGTGCACCGCAGGAGATGTGCGCAGCAGGAGATGTGCACCGCAGGAGATGTGCGCCGCAGGATGTGTGCGCACAGTTTTTTTATTAATTTGAGTTAATTATTATAATTTTTTTGTAAATAAATGTTTAATTTATGTGCACAGCAGGAGATGTGCGCAGCAGGAAATGTGCGCCACTGGAGATGTGCATCGCAGGAGATGTGCGCCGCAGGAGATGTGCATGCAGGAGATGTGAGCCGAAGGAGATGTACATAGCAGGAGATGTGCGCCGCAGGCGAAATGCGCAGTGGGAGATGTGTGCCGCAGTTTTTTTATTAATTTGATTTGATTTTTTTATTTTTTTGTAAATAACTGTTTAATTTATGTGCAACGCAGGGTTCGCAATGCAGGATGTGCGCCGCAAGAGATATGCACTGCAGGAGAAGTGCGCAACAGGGGATGTGCACCACAGGAGATGTGCGCAGCAGGAGATGTGCACCGCAGGAGATGTGCGCCGCAGGAGATGTGCACCGCAGGAGATGTGCACGCAGGAGATTAGCACGCAGTAGATGTGCGCCGCAGGATGTGTGCGCACAGTTTTTTTATTAATTTGAGTTAATTATTATTATTTTTTTGTAAATAATGTTTCATTTATGTGCACCGCAGGGTGCGCGCCGCAAGAGATGTGCACCGCCGGAGATATGCGCCACTGGAGATGTGCATCGCAGGAGATGTGCGCCGCAGGCGAAATGCGCAGCAGGAGATGTGCGCCGCAAGAGATGTGCACGCAGGAGATGTGCGCAGCAGGAGATGTGCACCGCAGGAGATGTGCGCCGCAGGAGATGTGCACCGCAGGAGATGTGCACGCAGGAGATTAACACGCAGTAGATGTGCGCCGCAGGATGTGTGCGCACAGTTTTTTTATTAATTTGAGTTAATTATTATTATTTTTTTGTAAATAAATGTTTCATTTATGTGCACCGCAGGGTGCGCGCCGCAAGAGATGTGCACCGCCGGAGATGTGCGCCACTGGAAATGTGCATCGCAGGAGATGTGCGCAGCAGGAGATGTGCGCCGCAGGAGATGTGCGCCGCAGGAGATGTGCACCGCAGGAGATGTGCGCAGCAGGATGTGTGCGGAGATGTGCACCGCAGGAGATGTGCGCAGCAGGAGATATGCACCGCAGGAGATGTTCGCCGCAGGATGTGTGCGCACAGTTTTTTTATTAATTTGAGTTAATTATTATAATTTTTTTGTAAATAAATGTTTAATTTATGTGCACAGCAGGAGATGTGCGCAGCAGGAAATGTGCGCCACTGGAGATGTGCATCGCAGGAGATGTGCGCCGCAGGAGATGTGCATGCAGGAGATGTGAGCCGAAGGAGATGTACATAGCAGGAGATGTGCGCCGCAGGCGAAATGCGCAGTGGGAGATGTGTGCCGCAGTTTTTTTATTAATTTGATTTGATTTTTTTATTTTTTTGTAAATAACTGTTTAATTTATGTGCAACGCAGGGTTCGCAATGCAGGATGTGCGCCGCAAGAGATATGCACTGCAGGAGAAGTGCGCAACAGGGGATGTGCACCACAGGAGATGTGCGCAGCAGGAGATGTGCACCGCAGGAGATGTGCGCCGCAGGAGATGTGCACCGCAGGAGATGTGCACGCAGGAGATTAGCACGCAGTAGATGTGCGCCGCAGGATGTGTGCGCACAGTTTTTTTATTAATTTGAGTTAATTATTATTATTTTTTTGTAAATAATGTTTCATTTATGTGCACCGCAGGGTGCGCGCCGCAAGAGATGTGCACCGCCGGAGATATGCGCCACTGGAGATGTGCATCGCAGGAGATGTGCGCCGCAGGCGAAATGCGCAGCAGGAGATGTGCGCCGCAAGAGATGTGCACGCAGGAGATGTGCGCAGCAGGAGATGTGCACCGCAGGAGATGTGCGCCGCAGGAGATGTGCACCGCAGGAGATGTGCACGCAGGAGATTAACACGCAGTAGATGTGCGCCGCAGGATGTGTGCGCACAGTTTTTTTATTAATTTGAGTTAATTATTATTATTTTTTTGTAAATAAATGTTTCATTTATGTGCACCGCAGGGTGCGCGCCGCAAGAGATGTGCACCGCCGGAGATGTGCGCCACTGGAAATGTGCATCGCAGGAGATGTGCGCCGCAGGAGATGTGCACCGCAGGAGATGTGCACGCAGGAGATTAGCACGCAGGAGATGTGCGCCGCAGGATGTGTGCGCACAGTTTTTTTATTAATTTGAGTTAATTATTATAATTTTTTTGTAAATAAATGTTTAATTTATGTGCAACGCAGGGTGTGCGCCGCAGGATGTGCGCCGCAAGAGATGTGCACCGCAGGAGATGTGCGCAGCAGGAGATGTGCACTGCAGGAGATGTGCACCGCAGGAGATGTGCGAAGCAGGAGATGTGCACCGCAGGAGATGTGCGCAGCAGGAGATGTGCACCGCAGGAGATTTGCGCAGCAGGAGATGTGCACCGCAAGAGATGTGCACCGCAGGAGATTTGCACCGCAGGAGATGTGCGCCGCAGGAGATGTGCGCCGCAGGAGATGTGCATGCAGGAGATGTGAGCCGCAGGCGAAATGCGCAGCAGGAGATGTGTGCCGCAGTTTTTTTATTAATTTGATTTTATTTTTTTATTTTTTTGTAAATAACTGTTTCATTTATGGGCAACGCAGGGTTCGCAATGCAGGATGTGCGCCGCAAGAGATATGCACCGCAGGAGAAGTGCGCAACAGGAGAAGTGCACCACAGGAGATGTGCGCAGCAGGAGATGTGCACCGCAGGAGATGTGCGCCGCAGGAGATGTGCACCGCAGGAGATGTGCACGCAGGAGATTAGCACGCAGTAGATGTGCGCCGCAGGATGTGTGCGCACAGTTTTTTTATTAATTTGAGTTAATTATTATTATTTTTTGTAAATAAATGTTTCATTTATGTGCACCGCAGGGTGCGCGCCGCAAGAGATGTGCACCGCCGGAGATGTGCGCCACTGGAGATGTGCATCGCAGGAGATGTGCGCCGCAGGAGATGTGCACCGCAGGAGATGTGCACGCAGGAGATTAGCACGCAGGAGATGTGCGCCGCAGGATGTGTGCGCACAGTTTTTTTATTAAGTTGAGTTAATTATTATAATTTTTATGTAAATAAATGTTTCATTTATGTGCAACGAAGGGTGTGCGCCGCAGGATGTGCGCCGCAAGAGATATGCACCACCGGAGATGTGCGCAGCAGGAGATTTGCACCGCAGGAGATGTACACCGCAGGAGATGTGCGCAGCAGGAGATGTGCACCGCAGGATGTGTGCGGAGATGTGCACAGCAGGAGATGTGCGCAGCAGGAGATGTGCGCCGCAGGAGATGTGCACCGCAGGAGATGTGCGCCGCAGGAGATGTGCACCGCAGGAGATGTGCGCAGCAGGATGTGTGCGGAGATGTGCACCGCAGGAGATGTGCGCAGCAGGAGATGTGCACCGCAGGAGATGTGCGCCGCAGGATGTGTGCGCACAGTTTTTTTATTAATTTGAGTTAATTATTATAATTTTTTTGTAAATAAATGTTTAATTTATGTGCACAGCAGGAGATGTGCGCAGCAGGAAATGTGCGCCACTGGAGATGTGCATCGCAGGAGATGTGCGCCGCAGGAGATGTGCATGCAGGAGATGTGAGCCGAAGGAGATGTACATAGCAGGAGATGTGCGCCGCAGGCGAAATGCGCAGTGGGAGATGTGTGCCGCAGTTTTTTTATTAATTTGATTTGATTTTTTTATTTTTTTGTAAATAACTGTTTAATTTATGTGCAACGCAGGGTTCGCAATGCAGGATGTGCGCCGCAAGAGATATGCACTGCAGGAGAAGTGCGCAACAGGGGATGTGCACCACAGGAGATGTGCGCAGCAGGAGATGTGCACCGCAGGAGATGTGCGCCGCAGGAGATGTGCACCGCAGGAGATGTGCACGCAGGAGATTAGCACGCAGTAGATGTGCGCCGCAGGATGTGTGCGCACAGTTTTTTTATTAATTTGAGTTAATTATTATTATTTTTTTGTAAATAATGTTTCATTTATGTGCACCGCAGGGTGCGCGCCGCAAGAGATGTGCACCGCCGGAGATATGCGCCACTGGAGATGTGCATCGCAGGAGATGTGCGCCGCAGGCGAAATGCGCAGCAGGAGATGTGCGCCGCAAGAGATGTGCACGCAGGAGATGTGCGCAGCAGGAGATGTGCACCGCAGGAGATGTGCGCCGCAGGAGATGTGCACCGCAGGAGATGTGCACGCAGGAGATTAACACGCAGTAGATGTGCGCCGCAGGATGTGTGCGCACAGTTTTTTTATTAATTTGAGTTAATTATTATTATTTTTTTGTAAATAAATGTTTCATTTATGTGCACCGCAGGGTGCGCGCCGCAAGAGATGTGCACCGCCGGAGATGTGCGCCACTGGAAATGTGCATCGCAGGAGATGTGCGCAGCAGGAGATGTGCGCCGCAGGAGATGTGCGCCGCAGGAGATGTGCACCGCAGGAGATGTGCGCAGCAGGATGTGTGCGGAGATGTGCACCGCAGGAGATGTGCGCAGCAGGAGATGTGCACCGCAGGAGATGTTCGCCGCAGGATGTGTGCGCACAGTTTTTTTATTAATTTGAGTTAATTATTATAATTTTTTTGTAAATAAATGTTTAATTTATGTGCACAGCAGGAGATGTGCGCAGCAGGAAATGTGCGCCACTGGAGATGTGCATCGCAGGAGATGTGCGCCGCAGGAGATGTGCATGCAGGAGATGTGAGCCGAAGGAGATGTACATAGCAGGAGATGTGCGCCGCAGGCGAAATGCGCAGTGGGAGATGTGTGCCGCAGTTTTTTTATTAATTTGATTTGATTTTTTTATTTTTTTGTAAATAACTGTTTAATTTATGTGCAACGCAGGGTTCGCAATGCAGGATGTGCGCCGCAAGAGATATGCACTGCAGGAGAAGTGCGCAACAGGGGATGTGCACCACAGGAGATGTGCGCAGCAGGAGATGTGCACCGCAGGAGATGTGCACGCAGGAGATTAGCACGCAGTAGATGTGCGCCGCAGGATGTGTGCGCACAGTTTTTTTATTAATTTGAGTTAATTATTATTATTTTTTTGTAAATAATGTTTCATTTATGTGCACCGCAGGGTGCGCGCCGCAAGAGATGTGCACCGCCGGAGATATGCGCCACTGGAGATGTGCATCGCAGGAGATGTGCGCCGCAGGCGAAATGCGCAGCAGGAGATGTGCGCCGCAAGAGATGTGCACGCAGGAGATGTGCGCAGCAGGAGATGTGCACCGCAGGAGATGTGCGCCGCAGGAGATGTGCACCGCAGGAGATGTGCACGCAGGAGATTAACACGCAGTAGATGTGCGCCGCAGGATGTGTGCGCACAGTTTTTTTATTAATTTGAGTTAATTATTATTATTTTTTTGTAAATAAATGTTTCATTTATGTGCACCGCAGGGTGCGCGCCGCAAGAGATGTGCACCGCCGGAGATGTGCGCCACTGGAAATGTGCATCGCAGGAGATGTGCGCCGCAGGAGATGTGCACCGCAGGAGATGTGCACGCAGGAGATTAGCACGCAGGAGATGTGCGCCGCAGGATGTGTGCGCACAGTTTTTTTATTAATTTGAGTTAATTATTATAATTTTTTTGTAAATAAATGTTTAATTTATGTGCAACGCAGGGTGTGCGCCGCAGGATGTGCGCCGCAAGAGATGTGCACCGCAGGAGATGTGCGCAGCAGGAGATGTGCACTGCAGGAGATGTGCACCGCAGGAGATGTGCGAAGCAGGAGATGTGCACCGCAGGAGATGTGCGCAGCAGGAGATGTGCACCGCAGGAGATTTGCGCAGCAGGAGATGTGCACCGCAAGAGATGTGCACCGCAGGAGATTTGCACCGCAGGAGATGTGCGCCGCAGGAGATGTGCGCCGCAGGAGATGTGCATGCAGGAGATGTGAGCCGCAGGCGAAATGCGCAGCAGGAGATGTGTGCCGCAGTTTTTTTATTAATTTGATTTTATTTTTTTATTTTTTTGTAAATAACTGTTTCATTTATGGGCAACGCAGGGTTCGCAATGCAGGATGTGCGCCGCAAGAGATATGCACCGCAGGAGAAGTGCGCAACAGGAGAAGTGCACCACAGGAGATGTGCGCAGCAGGAGATGTGCACCGCAGGAGATGTGCGCCGCAGGAGATGTGCACCGCAGGAGATGTGCACGCAGGAGATTAGCACGCAGTAGATGTGCGCCGCAGGATGTGTGCGCACAGTTTTTTTATTAAGTTGAGTTAATTATTATAATTTTTATGTAAATAAATGTTTCATTTATGTGCAACGAAGGGTGTGCGCCGCAGGATGTGCGCCGCAAGAGATATGCACCACCGGAGATGTGCGCAGCAGGAGATTTGCACCGCAGGAGATGTACACCGCAGGAGATGTGCGCAGCAGGAGATGTGCACCGCAGGATGTGTGCGGAGATGTGCACAGCAGGAGATGTGCGCAGCAGGAGATGTGCGCCGCAGGAGATGTGCACCGCAGGAGATGTGCGCCGCAGGAGATGTGCACCGCAGGAGATGTGCGCAGCAGGATGTGTGCGGAGATGTGCACCGCAGGAGATGTGCGCAGCAGGAGATGTGCACCGCAGGAGATGTGCGCCGCAGGATGTGTGCGCACAGTTTTTTTATTAATTTGAGTTAATTATTATAATTTTTTTGTAAATAAATGTTTAATTTATGTGCACAGCAGGAGATGTGCGCAGCAGGAAATGTGCGCCACTGGAGATGTGCATCGCAGGAGATGTGCGCCGCAGGAGATGTGCATGCAGGAGATGTGAGCCGAAGGAGATGTACATAGCAGGAGATGTGCGCCGCAGGCGAAATGCGCAGCAGGAGATGTGCGCCGCAAGAGATGTGCACGCAGGAGATGTGCGCCGCAGGCGATATGCGCAGCAGGAGATGTGTGCCGCAGTTTTTTTATTAATTTGATTTAATTTTTTTATTTTTTTGTAAATAAATGTTTCATTTATGTGCAACGCAGGGTGTGCGCCGCAGGATGTGCGCCGCAAGAGATGTGCACCGCAGGAGATGTGCGCCACTGGAGATGTGCATCGCAGGAGATGTGCGCCGCAGGAGATGTGCACCGCAGGAGATGTGCACGCAGGAGATTAGCACGCAGGAGATGTGCGCCGCAGGATGTGTGCGCACAGTTTTTTTATTAAGTTGAGTTAATTATTATAATTTTTATGTAAATAAATGTTTCATTTATGTGCAACGAAGGGTGTGCGCCGCAGGATGTGCGCCGCAAGAGATATGCACCACCGGAGATGTGCGCAGCAGGAGATTTGCACCGCAGGAGATGTACACCGAAGGAGATGTGCGCAGCAGGAGATGTGCGCAGCAGGAGATGTGCACCGCAGGATGTGTGCGGAGATGTGCACAGCAGGAGATGTGCGCAGCAGGAGATGTGCGCCGCAGGAGATGTGCGCCGCAGGAGATGTGCACCGCAGGAGATGTGCGCAGCAGGATGTGTGCGGAGATGTGCACCGCAGGAGATGTGCGCAGCAGGAGATGTGCACCGCAGGAGATGTGCGCCGCAGGATGTGTGCGCACAGTTTTTTTATTAATTTGAGTTAATTATTATAATTTTTTTGTAAATAAATGTTTAATTTATGTGCACAGCAGGAGATGTGCGCAGCAGGAAATGTGCGCCACTGGAGATGTGCATCGCAGGAGATGTGCGCCGCAGGAGATGTGCATGCAGGAGATGTGAGCCGAAGGAGATGTACATAGCAGGAGATGTGCGCCGCAGGCGAAATGCGCAGTGGGAGATGTGTGCCGCAGTTTTTTTATTAATTTGATTTGATTTTTTTATTTTTTTGTAAATAACTGTTTAATTTATGTGCAACGCAGGGTTCGCAATGCAGGATGTGCGCCGCAAGAGATATGCACTGCAGGAGAAGTGCGCAACAGGGGATGTGCACCACAGGAGATGTGCGCAGCAGGAGATGTGCACCGCAGGAGATGTGCGCCGCAGGAGATGTGCACCGCAGGAGATGTGCATGCAGGAGATTAGCACGCAGTAGATGTGCGCCGCAGGATGTGTGCGCACAGTTTTTTTATTAATTTGAGTTAATTATTATTATTTTTTTGTAAATAATGTTTCATTTATGTGCACCGCAGGGTGCGCGCCGCAAGAGATGTGCACCGCCGGAGATATGCGCCACTGGAGATGTGCATCGCAGGAGATGTGCATCGCAGGAGATGTGCGCCGCAGGCGAAATGCGCAGCAGGAGATGTGCGCCGCAAGAGATGTGCACGCAGGAGATGTGCGCAGCAGGAGATGTGCACCGCAGGAGATGTGCGCCGCAGGAGATGTGCACCGCAGGAGATGTGCACGCAGGAGATTAACACGCAGTAGATGTGCGCCGCAGGATGTGTGCGCACAGTTTTTTTATTAATTTGAGTTAATTATTATTATTTTTTTGTAAATAAATGTTTCATTTATGTGCACCGCAGGGTGCGCGCCGCAAGAGATGTGCACCGCCGGAGATGTGCGCCACTGGAAATGTGCATCGCAGGAGATGTGCGCAGCAGGAGATGTGCGCCGCAGGAGATGTGCGCCGCAGGAGATGTGCACCGCAGGAGATGTGCGCAGCAGGATGTGTGCGGAGATGTGCACCGCAGGAGATGTGCGCAGCAGGAGATGTGCACCGCAGGAGATGTTCGCCGCAGGATGTGTGCGCACAGTTTTTTTATTAATTTGAGTTAATTATTATAATTTTTTTGTAAATAAATGTTTAATTTATGTGCACAGCAGGAGATGTGCGCAGCAGGAAATGTGCGCCACTGGAGATGTGCATCGCAGGAGATGTGCGCCGCAGGAGATGTGCATGCAGGAGATGTGAGCCGAAGGAGATGTACATAGCAGGAGATGTGCGCCGCAGGCGAAATGCGCAGTGGGAGATGTGTGCCGCAGTTTTTTTATTAATTTGATTTGATTTTTTTATTTTTTTGTAAATAACTGTTTAATTTATGTGCAACGCAGGGTTCGCAATGCAGGATGTGCGCCGCAAGAGATATGCACTGCAGGAGAAGTGCGCAACAGGGGATGTGCACCACAGGAGATGTGCGCAGCAGGAGATGTGCACCGCAGGAGATGTGCGCCGCAGGAGATGTGCACCGCAGGAGATGTGCACGCAGGAGATTAGCACGCAGTAGATGTGCGCCGCAGGATGTGTGCGCACAGTTTTTTTATTAATTTGAGTTAATTATTATTATTTTTTTGTAAATAATGTTTCATTTATGTGCACCGCAGGGTGCGCGCCGCAAGAGATGTGCACCGCCGGAGATATGCGCCACTGGAGATGTGCATCGCAGGAGATGTGCGCCGCAGGCGAAATGCGCAGCAGGAGATGTGCGCCGCAAGAGATGTGCACGCAGGAGATGTGCGCAGCAGGAGATGTGCACCGCAGGAGATGTGCGCCGCAGGAGATGTGCACCGCAGGAGATGTGCACGCAGGAGATTAACACGCAGTAGATGTGCGCCGCAGGATGTGTGCGCACAGTTTTTTTATTAATTTGAGTTAATTATTATTATTTTTTTGTAAATAAATGTTTCATTTATGTGCACCGCAGGGTGCGCGCCGCAAGAGATGTGCACCGCCGGAGATGTGCGCCACTGGAAATGTGCATCGCAGGAGATGTGCGCCGCAGGAGATGTGCACCGCAGGAGATGTGCACGCAGGAGATTAGCACGCAGGAGATGTGCGCCGCAGGATGTGTGCGCACAGTTTTTTTATTAATTTGAGTTAATTATTATAATTTTTTTGTAAATAAATGTTTAATTTATGTGCAACGCAGGGTGTGCGCCGCAGGATGTGCGCCGCAAGAGATGTGCACCGCAGGAGATGTGCACCGCAGGAGATGTGCGAAGCAGGAGATGTGCACCGCAGGAGATGTGCGCAGCAGGAGATGTGCACCGCAGGAGATTTGCGCAGCAGGAGATGTGCACCGCAAGAGATGTGCACCGCAGGAGATTTGCACCGCAGGAGATGTGCGCCGCAGGAGATGTGCGCCGCAGGAGATGTGCATGCAGGAGATGTGAGCCGCAGGCGAAATGCGCAGCAGGAGATGTGTGCCGCAGTTTTTTTATTAATTTGATTTTATTTTTTTATTTTTTTGTAAATAACTGTTTCATTTATGGGCAACGCAGGGTTCGCAATGCAGGATGTGCGCCGCAAGAGATATGCACCGCAGGAGAAGTGCGCAACAGGAGAAGTGCACCACAGGAGATGTGCGCAGCAGGAGATGTGCACCGCAGGAGATGTGCGCCGCAGGAGATGTGCACCGCAGGAGATGTGCACGCAGGAGATTAGCACGCAGTAGATATGCGCCGCAGGATGTGTGCGCACAGTTTTTTTATTAATTTGAGTTAATTATTATTATTTTTTGTAAATAAATGTTTCATTTATGTGCACCGCAGGGTGCGCGCCGCAAGAGATGTGCACCGCCGGAGATGTGCGCCACTGGAGATGTGCATCGCAGGAGATGTGCGCCGCAGGAGATGTGCACCGCAGGAGATGTGCACGCAGGAGATTAGCACGCAGGAGATGTGCGCCGCAGGATGTGTGCGCACAGTTTTTTTATTAAGTTGA
The DNA here is from genome assembly GCF_947347685.1 of Pleuronectes platessa. Classification (NCBI taxonomy): domain Eukaryota; kingdom Metazoa; phylum Chordata; class Actinopteri; order Pleuronectiformes; family Pleuronectidae; genus Pleuronectes; species Pleuronectes platessa. The sequence continues at coordinate 47,759 of NW_026519192.1, forward strand.
GTTAATTATTATAATTTTTATGTAAATAAATGTTTCATTTATGTGCAACGAAGGGTGTGCGCCGCAGGATGTGCGCCGCAAGAGATATGCACCACCGGAGATGTGCGCAGCAGGAGATTTGCACCGCAGGAGATGTACACCGCAGGAGATGTGCGCAGCAGGAGATGTGCACCGCAGGATGTGTGCGGAGATGTGCACAGCAGGAGATGTGCGCAGCAGGAGATGTGCGCCGCAGGAGATGTGCGCCGCAGGAGATGTGCACCGCAGGAGATGTGCGCAGCAGGATGTGTGCGGAGATGTGCACCGCAGGAGATGTGCGCAGCAGGAGATGTGCACCGCAGGAGATGTGCGCCGCAGGATGTGTGCGCACAGTTTTTTTATTAATTTGAGTTAATTATTATAATTTTTTTGTAAATAAATGTTTAATTTATGTGCACAGCAGGAGATGTGCATCGCAGGAGATGTGCGCCGCAGGAGATGTGCATGCAGGAGATGTGAGCCGAAGGAGATGTACATAGCAGGAGATGTGCGCCGCAGGCGAAATGCGCAGTGGGAGATGTGTGCCGCAGTTTTTTTATTAATTTGATTTTATTTTTTTATTTTTTGTAAATAACTGTTTAATTTATGTGCAACGCAGGGTTCGCAATGCAGGATGTGCGCCGCAAGAGATATGCACTGCAGGAGAAGTGCGCAACAGGGGATGTGCACCACAGGAGATGTGCGCAGCAGGAGATGTGCACCGCAGGAGATGTGCGCCGCAGGAGATGTGCACCGCAGGAGATGTGCACGCAGGAGATTAGCACGCAGTAGATGTGCGCCGCAGGATGTGTGCGCACAGTTTTTTTATTAATTTGAGTTAATTATTATTATTTTTTTGTAAATAATGTTTCATTTATGTGCACCGCAGGGTGCGCGCCGCAAGAGATGTGCACCGCCGGAGATATGCGCCACTGGAGATGTGCATCGCAGGAGATGTGCGCCGCAGGCGAAATGCGCAGCAGGAGATGTGCGCCGCAAGAGATGTGCACGCAGGAGATGTGCGCAGCAGGAGATGTGCACCGCAGGAGATGTGCGCCGCAGGAGATGTGCACCGCAGGAGATGTGCACGCAGGAGATTAACACGCAGTAGATGTGCGCCGCAGGATGTGTGCGCACAGTTTTTTTATTAATTTGAGTTAATTATTATTATTTTTTTGTAAATAAATGTTTCATTTATGTGCACCGCAGGGTGCGCGCCGCAAG